>NC_139482.1:70193461-70438461 GCF_008360975.1 Lichenostomus cassidix
TCTTTATTTATCTGTAGTAAGTAATACAACATATGAACTGATTAAATAACAAGTTAAAGGACACTGAATGCACCAGAAACATTTAGGAACTGGTCTTCATGAAAACTAGAAGCTTCCTCTCATTCAGGATGAAGAACACTGCTCCACTGAAAGACCTTCATAAAAGATGGGTAGAGTAAAAATATAAATCTCCAGAGACTACTCTTTATTTTTAAATGCAAGAAGCACAATAATAAGCGCCAGAATATTTGTGGTTTGTTGGTTTTCAAGGACTTGTGCAATGTGATGAAACTAATCATCAGCCAAGACTAGTTACCGTATTTGTTGAAGAGGACCCCAAGACTGTCACAACAGAAACACCAGAATGAGGAGGCGCACAAGCGGCAAAAGACATCTGAATACCCTGCAATTCTCCAACAAACTTCTTCAGATGTGACACACAGAGCAGCTAAAGCTGGCTTCATCTTACTAAACCAGCTTTACTTCACCTATACAGTGTGGGTACAAACCGTGGCAACTCCTAATAGTATATCCAACACATGTAGACCCAGAACATGTACAGGCATCAAGCCTGCCCTGGGCATGCTGGTAACCTAACTTTGATCAGAGGCATCAACAGCAGCACACAGTTAGCAAGTGCCTTTAGACTGCCCCACAGATGGTCTGAGGAACTGAAGGACATCTTAGCTGTTTTATATAAACTAGCATATGGTTTGTGGTCTGGACTATGCATCAATAACATAAGGTTTTGAAGCCATCAGGTTTAAAATATAAAGCCTGCTTTGCTTCCTTAAGATAAAACTCACACCAGTCCCTAGTCCCTCAGTAAACAATCTCAGCAAACATCTTATGAGCGCAATGTCAGATATGGACTAAGAAAGGGAAACAGCTGCATGTCAATGAGATTGCAATTTTTAACAGCTTTAGCACATTTTCAAGTTTAGTTTACTAAAAAAAAAAACCCAAACAAGCCAACACACAAGCATACTCTGGAGAGAACCACTTTCAGAACTCTTAAAAAACCCCACTGATACTGTTTCAGCAGACATTTCATAAAAATTTTGTACAGAAAAAGTGGAAGTACTTTGGTTTGGTTAACTCCTGATCTAAAATCAATCAAATTTAAAGTCAGACCTTTTGCCATTCAAAGTCGGGATATTTGTTTTGATTAATGGAAAATAAATTACAGTCTGTTCTAAAAAATAATTGCTAGTTAAAAAATCAAACTGTGAGCAGTTTTTAGGAGAGATATAGAAATAAGATGTACTTGAAAAAGTTTTCACATCAAAGAAGCATTAAATACTGCTGCTTCACCTCCTAATACTAGAAAACTGCTTCTCACCTAGCACACACATCATCTTGCAACAGCATTCAAATACTTTTGCAGTGAATTATTCTAGAATGGTTGTTTTTCTATCCAGAGCAGCAGTCTGTAACAGGCAAACCACAACTGCATTTGAACACGCCTCTAAACTGCAAAATATTACATTTCAAATATTTTTTAAAGAATTGTATCGATGATTATAAAATAACTATAATAAATTCATTATTTATTCCCTTGAAGAATTCTTCACCTTGAAAGTTAACCAGCAATAGGCACTGTGTGTATTCTGTGACCGCTGGCTTTCACAATAGCTAGTGCAATGCAAGAGGCAGACAGTGGGGAATCCAGGGCAGTTCTAGCTTTACCTTACAGCTTACAGCCTGCAAAGGCTGTCCCTGTGCCAGCTCCAGATCCTGTCTTAAGCTGCATTACAACTCTTCGCTTTTGGTGTTACCTGCTGTGACAGCTCTACATCAAACTCACAAGTGAATAAAATACAGGTATCACCGTCAGAGCAGACAACTCCAGGGGCACAAGTGACTGGAAAGTCTACGCAATCAGAAGGGCTGAAGACTACTAAGAGGCATTGTGTGTTGCTTCCTGGTGCTAGTCACACCAGGAACATCTTTGAAGCCCAGTACACTGCTAGGAAGGTCATGCTGGTCATGAACTAAAGGTACTCATCCTTTCCTGCCAATGAATACAACATATCCAAGTTCACACAACACATGCAAGCATAAGGTTAACTCTCACATAAGCCTTTGTCACTGTGAGACTTCACTGCAGCTCACAGTGCTGCTGCTAATGATTAAAACACAGTGAAGCAAGAAATGTGGGTGGCTTCAAACAGACTGCCAGATAATTAATTTGATAATCACACAGATCCTTGTGATAGGCTGGAGGATTAACTACATTTCTCCTTGAAAGTGAAACGAGCTAAGAAAGCA
This sequence comes from Lichenostomus cassidix, assembly GCF_008360975.1. NCBI lineage: Eukaryota > Metazoa > Chordata > Aves > Passeriformes > Meliphagidae > Lichenostomus > Lichenostomus cassidix. Next base: position 70,195,733 of record NC_139482.1, read on the forward strand.
CCCTAAAAATTATCTTCTCTTACAACCTAGACCAGAGTTTTGCGTCAAGCAGATCTGTCCTCATATGGCTGAAAGCAAGTGCCATGTTAAAAAAAAAAACACCTTATCACTTGAGATATTTCCCAGGACTGTATCATAGAATGTTTTCAGTTTGAAACGCCTTTAAGATCACCTACTGCCAACCCCTCTGCCACGGGCAGGGACACCTTTCAGTCATCCGGGTTGCTCAAAGCCCCATCCAACCTGGCTTTGAACACTTGCTGGAATGAGGCAATCACAACTTCTCTGGGCAACCTGGCCCATTATGTCACCTCCCTCACAGCAAAGAATTTCTTCCTAATATCTAGGATTTGGTTGGATTTCTAGTTTGCAAGCATACATTACTGGGTCACACTGAGCTTCTCATCAAACCACACTCTCAAGTCCTTCTTCTCAGGCCTTCTCTCAGTCTATTCTCTACCAAGCCTGTATTTGTGCTTGGGATTGCCCCAACCCACCTGCAGGACCTTGTACTTGGCCTAGCCAAACTTTATGAGGTTCGCAAAGATTCCTCTTCTCAAGCCTGTCAAAGTCCCTGTGGATCCTTCCCTCCAGTGTGACAGCTGTACCACACAGCTTGGTGTCATCAGCAAACTTGCTGAAGGTGCCCTTGATCCCACTCTCCATGTCACTGACAAAGATGTTGAGCAGCGCCGGCCCCAGTACCAGCTCTGAGGACCTCCAGTTATCACGGGTCTCTGCTTGGAACACTGAGGCCTTGAAAATGCAAAGATAACTCAAGTGCAACCATCCAGCCAATTCCTTATCCACCAAGTGATCCATCTGTCAAATCCATGTCTCTCCAGTTTGGAGACAAGGCTGTCATGGGGGACAGTGTCAAAGGCTTTGCACAAGTCCACGTAGATGATGTCAGTTGCTCCTCCCTTATCTATCAACACTATCACCCCAAAGTAGAAGCCCATCAGTTTGTCAGACTTTATCTGCTCTTAGCAAAGCTATGTTTGTCACCAAACACCTTATTTTCCATGTGCCTTTGCATGGTTTCCAGAAGGATCTGCTTCATGATCTTGCCAGGCAGAGGTGCAACTGACCGACTTCTAGCTCCCCAAGTCTTCTTTATTTCCCTTCTTTAAAATGGGGCTTATGTTTCCCCTTTTCCAGTCAGCAGAAACTTCACTAGACTGCCCTGACTTCTGAAATATGATGGACAGTGGCTTAGACATTTCAACTGTCCATTCCCTCAGGACCTATGGATGCATCTCATCAGGTCCCATTGACTTGAGCACCTTCACATTCCTTGGATGGTCATGAACATGTTCTCCTACAGTTGGTTGTTCTTCACTCTCCAGATTCTGCCTTTGCTGCTGTGACTTCAATGGTGTGGGCTGGAGCACACAATGGTGAAGACCGAGGCAAAAAAAGTTATTGAGTACCTCAGCCTTGTCCATCTCCCAGGTGACCAAACCTTCCATTTACTTTTGGAGATGGTTCACAATTTCTCAAGACTTCTCTTATCACTAATGACCCTGTACAAGATTTTGTTGTTACCATTGATATCCCTGTCTAGATTTAGCTCTCTCAGGGCTTTTGCTTTCCTAACCTGAACCCTGGCTGCTTAAACCGTTTGTCTCTATTTCTCCCAGGGTATCTGTCACTGCCTTCCACTCTTTGTAGGCTTCCTTTTCATGTTTCAATTTGTCCAGAAGCAGCTTCCTTATCCACAGAGGCCTCCTAGTATTTTTGCCTGACTTCCTTTTCATTGGGATGCATCACTCCTGAGGCTGGACAAGATGATTCTTTAGTATCAATCCGTTTTCTGGAGCCCCTCTTCCCTCCAGGGCTTATTCCATGCTGCTTTACCAACCAGCCTCCTGAAGAAGAGTCCAGGAGAGCTTGTGTCCCGAGATCCAAGGGTGCTTGTCTGTAACACAAGCACCAAATATCTAAAGTGGTGAGCCATCCTGCTGAAAAGGATGTTGCTCTGTCTAATATCATATGAGCTGAGCAGATCTCAGCTAGCCTACATGTGACAGATGTCCAAACTCTGTCTTCTGTCAATGGAGAAGACTGATCAAAAATTGTTATGCTGGCATTGCTTTGGCAATATGTAGTGAAATCTGTTATTGGATAGCCTATTAATCATCATGAGCAAGTGATTAATGCACATAAGGCTTCTGATGCTTGCACTGCACTTTCATAAAAGAACTATTCATTCATCAGCTCTGATGAGCACTAACAAGGGAAACACACTTGCAACAGCTGGACAGCTTGATTAGTTCTACATCCCCAAATATGAAACATTATTTTTCTTCAAGACTACAGTAAATGTGCTATTAGGGACAGCACTACTCAGCCTTGCAGGCTGTGCAGATGTAAACTGGCACAGCTCGTTCATTCATCTACAAGTGGGAGCTGACAAACAAAACCAGATGAAAGAAGGCATCTTGGAAAAAAGCAAGGTCTAACTCATGATCGTGAGTTATCAACTACAGCATCTGCACCTTCAAGAAAATTGAGTGATGTCAGAATAATCATTAACGGATGTGGTGCCAATTACAAGACCAAAGCCATGGTTTGCTTACAACAAACCTTGCAAGCTCCTATCCTCATTGCTTCACAGCTGTGATACACAGATGCATCAATACATAGCTGTGGTAGCATAAATTTTCAACACTACCTCTCCAGAAGCAACAACCAGGTGAAACTGCCTGTGTATTTGTTTGCTGCTGAACCCTCTCCTGGAGACAACAGCTCTTTCAGCAACTGTATCTGTACCCCACCTCTGTGGGGGATGGCTTGGATACAGGGATAAAATATTCTTATAACGCAAATTCAGCATATGCATTTAATACTCACAAATGCAAACATATAGGCAGCAATGCTTCAAAACCTGTTTAATCCTGACCACTGTTGACACAACAGACTGCTCCCTAACAAAAAAAATCCAGTACTGTTTTGGACAAGCTGCTTGGCAAATGCAAGATCAAGACTGCAGACAATTGCCCAACTGACACTGCTGCTAAGCCATGCTCCAATCTGCAAGCTTTGAACTATGCAAAGGCACTGTCCAATTGATATGAGATGCAGAGAGCTGTTCTACAAGACTAGAACAGAATCAGCCTCAAGATCTAAGACTACAAAAATCCACCAAATTATCTCTCTTTTGGCCAAACCAACCAACAACTTAGATGTTTCCGTGTTAACTTGTCTTTTAACACACATGATCAACCTCCAGAACAATAATGCTTATTCCACATAGAATCACAGCTGGAGAAATGGGCTGACAAGAATCTCAGAAAGTTCAGCATGGGAAAGTGCAAAATCCTGCACCTGGGCAGGAACAACTCCCAGAGGCACTATACACTCTGGGACCTAACCATCTATAAAGCAGCTTTGCAGAAAAAGCCCTACACACCATAGAAAAAGAAAAAATATATACACACACACATGTATGTGCGTGTTTATATATACACATCTGAAGGACTGGCACAAAAAGGATGGAGGCAGGCTCCTTTCAGCAGTGACCAATGACAGGAGCAGAAGCAACAGGCAGAAACTGAAACACAGGAGATTCTGTCTGGACATCCGGAAACACTTTTTCATTTTGAGGTTGTCCAGAGAGGTTGTGGAGTCTACATCCTTTGAGATACTGAAAATTCATCTGGACATGGTCCTAGGGAATGAGCTGTAGGTGGCCCTGCTTAAGCAAGACAAGCTCCAGAGGTCTTAGCCAACCTCAGTCCCTCCATGGTTCTGTGACCAAACATAAAATCCCATAATATGCGCAATGAAAGCCTGGCTGAGCATACCATCCAAATGGATTATGCGCAACTGCCCTACTAACTCGTATCTAATAAGCTGGACTGGCATAGAGAGTATGTACAGGTGCCTAAAAGTACTTTAAAGCATATCTGCTTCGTGAAACTATGTTAAGACCTCACCTGTAAGAGGCAGCAACAAAACACTACAATGGAGACACAAACCTGACAAAACATCAGCTGATTCAGGCAGGAAAACGAGACCATATGACAGCTTCAGCAATCACATACTGACTATCTTGTAGCACTACAAAATCATAACATTTTGAAAAAAAAGCGCATACCCTCTTCCATCACATGAACAAATTCAGCTCTCAAGGCCTGTGACAATTTATATTTGAAGTACTAGACATGGCAGCTACACCTATGATTTACAGCGCTGGGGGAATACACCTTTGCGTCTGTGAGAAACGCAGTGCGCTCTAAGTCTCATCTGCACCTGAGCTCTTAACAGGAGCAAAACTACAGTTTCAGTCCAACCTAGCTAGTCCATGACAAAGTAGAGAACTTGAAGCTGTAGCCATCCAAGCACCAGTTCAGGTGTTACTTTACTCCCAGGTGGTTGCTCATCCAATAACTCTGTGCAACCTCAGTATTCTTGCTATTGTCAGCTAAGTGAATAAAAAGAAAATTACTTGAATGTAGCAGTTGAGACTAATACAAAAAACTATTCTCATAGCAGTCTAGAGTGACAGGAAGATTTTAAAAACATTTGCCCCTGAAGAGTGGTTCACTGTAGTTCAGTCAGTACTGAGAAGGGACAATGCCTTCATTGCTACGTTTAATTACTGTCAGAGGGCAATATGTCATTTTGTCCAATCCTTGACCTCCAGCATAGTTTGAAAGTATTCTTTTATGTACACCATCTCCAAATAACAGAAAATCTCTCACTCTTAAGACACTTCCCAAGACATTAAATTTTCTTTAGCTGTTCAAAGTATTTTTACTTTCTTCTCCCAAAAAGACAAGATTAAGAGGTTGAGGAAAGGCAAGAAACTCACAAAGGAATGCAGTTTCCAGCCAGATCTCTGAGACAGTGCTCTGTCAGTTTCACTCTCCGAAAGTCTAAACTGTTAGACTTAGAGGATACCACAGAAATTCACCAACTCTTGAAGGAAATGTAGATATTTTGTTTTAATTAGTTAATGAAGAATCAGCTGTAGCATTTTCTAGGACAGCTATGGCTAGAGACTGACACTGGCAAGCAAACAAGGTGACAGATTTAATAACGCAGAATCCTACAGGCTCCAGAGGTTTCACAGACACAATCATCTTACTCCCTCTGTCTGCACCCTTTCTCTGCAGCTCTTTAGAAAAAGTTGAGAGTCCTCCAGACTCTAAGCCCAGTCAGATCCTGCTACCTATAAATAAGTCAGCATTGGGCATTCCTGAAAACCGAATCACAGCTTAACTGCAGCAATCCAATTGCAAGCATTAGGAAGTCAGGGGTATATTTTCAATACTCTCAGTACTCATTTACTATGTTGGAGAACAAACTGTTAGGGACAACAGTGAGAGGCTGATTAACTCTGGTATAAAGGACTGGAAAAGACTACAAACTTGTCCTTAACACCTCATACTTAGAATTAATCAACTAAAACATCTCAAAGCAGTGAAAGCTTTTACTCTGCGACTTCCTGGAGCATCAGCATGCACATTTAGATAGAACCCATTTGTTTTAGGCATCGTCTTTTATCTAGCTATGACTTCCTTTCCAGAAGACTTCCAGTAATGTTTCTGGAAATTCTCAACTCCTGTTTGGAGCCAAAGAAATTCCTGTTCAGAGACAAGGCTGTTAGGATCTCTGAGGCAGCAGGAATACTTTTTATCTCAGTATGCAAAACTTGTAAAACATTTGTATTTCCCTGGAGTGTACCACCATTTAAAAGATCTTTACCAAGACTAAAATGATATTTTTTATCTTTATGTTTCTTATTTAAACCAGACTCTGAAGACACACTTTTCCTTATACTCAACTTTATGACGCTAAAAACAGTGCACTGCAGACAGAGCTCTTAGATTTTAAAATTAAATTCTACTACCTTACTCTGCTGCAAGCGACTGAAGATCAAACATAAAAGCACTGTTCTAATTTGCAGACAAAATATCCTATAAATAGAAGTGTACTGAGGAAAATACTCCGTAAATAGAAGCTTTGTTTGTAAGTAGAGACTTTTTTCTGTGAAGAATCCTCCAGCCAGCTAATTATAATACTATTCAACAAACCATTATCTCCAGAAGAATGCTTATTTCAACAGAACTTTAGTTCTATTACAGTCAAGTATGCCTGATTAAATGTTCCAGCGCCTAATGCAAACCACATTTATTATATTTGTAGATATTCAGAGCTCCTTCAGTATTTCAGCATTATGATCCCAGACATCCGATGGGATGGAAAAAGATAAGCAATAAAGCCAAACTGCTTTAATAATGACACACTTACTAAACAAAAGGAATCAACACAAGAATTAAGATATGTGTTATGTTACTTAAACCAATACACAGTAGTATCAACAGAATCTTTGCACATTAATGCTTCTTTTATGACCACAGAAGTGAATGCTGCTGATTTATTCTCACACTTCAACTTTAGATTCAAAGTTGATATTCTGCAGCTTAATGCACCAATGACTTTTCTCCAAAAGGTGTTATTACAAACCACACCTTAAATTAAGAATTTGAAAATAGTATCAAGTATTTCTACCTTAAGTAGAAAACTTCCCAAACCTTATTTCAGAACACTTTATAAAGAAACAAAATTTATGCAAATGTAAGGAATCCTAGCTCTGCCCATCCCACTTCAACAGTCCTACCTCCCACAACTTTTGAATTCCTAGACCATTTGCTACCGAATTTGTTAAAATGTATCACTAAGAAATGTTACCTTTTAAAAAGATCCTTGAAATAAGACACCAAAAAGAGGAACAACCTTATTAACCCTTTGTCATGAAGCAACTTTATTTTGAGCTCAATTTTACCAGACAACACAGACTCTATCCAGAAAACATAATCCCAGTAAGGAGAAAAAGGAAATTGCTTTACGTTCTAGTAAATCACCCACAAATTCTTTGTAGGTGAACCTCTCAAGCCTTGGTGTTCATTAAAGCTAGATGGTACAGCTCCTTGAAACCTCAAACCGAGCCATTTTGTTAGATATGCCACGTGCAATAGCACAGTCCTTTGCCCTGAGGAATTCAGAATCCAGGACTGCCGGACCACCTGACTAAACTCCAAGTCTCAGCTCCCTCATTTCTGCAGACTGATTTCACATTCCTGCTGCCAGCCATAGGAATACATTACTATTTCACGGCCCACGTGAACAAGAGCTCCGTGCCCACCTTCCGACCGGTCAGCAGCCGGGAGCTGAGAAGCACGGCAAGAGCAGAGCTGCGCCGGCAGCCTCTGTGCACGGAACTGCCGCCGCGCCTCGTGCGCTCGCTAAACGGGCAGGCCAGTCCCCGCAAAGCCGCCCGCCGCGCTGGGGAGCAGGGCGGCGGGCCGGTCCCGGCGGGGACGGAGCCCCTCCCCGTTATGCAACGGCGGCACCGCCTCTTCCCGGCGGGACGGGCCGGGCCGGGCGCCGCCCCGCGGCACGTGACCGGGAGCCAGCCGCCGCCATGATAGACGGGGCGGGAAGCGGCGGCCGCCAGCAGTCACCGCGTCCCTGTCCGAGCAGGGGCTGGCGGAGCGGCTCCCCCTGCCCTCCCTGCCACGGCGGGGCAGCGCGGAGCGGCAGCGGGGCTGTGCCCTCACGGGGCGCGGGGAACCCGTGACCCACCCGTCGTCCCCGCAAACAAAGAGAGGGGTCACCCCCTGCGCCGGGCCGTGGCGGTTCTCGGTGGGCTAGGGCGCCGTATCCGGCCCCGCTCTCCCTCCCGCCGGTCCTTCTCCCCTCGCCGCTCCCGGCTGTGCCCGTCTAACGGGGGAGGAGAAACTCTCCGGGCCCCTCCCGGGGCCACTGCCCCCCGCGACGGGCATCGCCTGCCCGAGCACTTCCCGCGCGGCCGCGGGCTGGACGGGGAGCACCGCCATCACCCCGAGGGCTGCCGAGTAGAGCTGCTTGGGCTGCCCGGCACGGAGCGGGTTATTCCCAGAGATGGAGCTCAGCCCTTCTGACAGAAGTCCAGCCGAATTAAATTTCAGAGAGGTCTTTATGAACCGTTCTAGCTCACAAACGCAGAGCCCTGAAGGCACTCAAATTTCAGAGATTAAAGGAGGATAAAAAGCCTGTAGACACCGGACAGGATTTTAAATCAAGTTCAATTTAACGCTACGGCAGCATTTTGCCAGGGAAGTCTTTAACCCTGATTCTTGCTCCATCTACTCCAGCGTTTTATCTGCGAGGGTCCCACCGTCCCCGTGGAACGTGGACTGAAAATACTCAGCAGAAACCCACCGATCCTTCTGTTCCCTGTCAGCCATTACTTCCCAGAGAGGCTGTGCAGTATTTACAATTAGCCATTAAAAAGGGGGGGAGGGGGAGGAAAGCCTACAGAAGGGTTGCCGTTTCACTGCTGTGTCGACTACGGAGTATGTGATGTGCATGTTCAGCCAAGCTGACTCGGGTCTCTCAGTGCTCCCTGAGTAAATAAAACCACCACAACTTGGACAGCTGCTTTTATGCTGAAGCCAGAAGACTGCACAAAATTGACTTAAATTCCACTAGTTCACGGGAGCCTGCTCTCCCAACTGCATTTGGTGGGACGCACTGAGCAGCTGCAACTGCTGTGCCAGTTCCAGGCAGGAAGTATGTTTCCGGTTACCAGCACTTTAAACCCAGAAGGAACAGTGTCCAGTCTTACCACTTCCTGCAATTCAATCTTCTCCCCGGAAAGATGGACTTTCAGGATTAATTTTGTGATAAAACTAGACTTGATGCAGGCCAATGAGCAAAAATAAATACTTTTTGGACTCATGCTCTGAATTCATTGGTGTTTCAGTCCTGTAACATCTGCCCACTAATTTATGACCTGCCAAATACGTTTTGGCCTTTAAATGATGTAAGCATTTACTTAATATATCTGAAGGCTTCGAAATTCATCCCTGTCTCCCCCAAGTACTCCTCAAGAGCACATCCCATCTTTAGCAAACAGAAGAAGGACCCATTCCTTTTATACAGCCAGCAACGTAAAAGTTTTCTATAAGTGGCTGAAATTGATTGCACTGCAAGCAAACTTAGAAAGAAAATCCAAAAACCCCAACCCCTACAGCTTCGTACCCTTTTCTGTCAAGGACCTCATGAAAACCTGATGGGTTCAGTGGAAGAGTACTATAAACACCCACCTTCTAGCCCTTCCTTCCCCTTTGCATAAGAGGCCATCTATAGACCAAAAACTGCAGAGCTCCATGAAGATGGCTTGGCTGCATACACATGGGGTAGATTTTAAAGCCAATGCCTGTCAAGAGGGCAGCAGTGAATGGCACTGGGCAAAAACCTCTGCTTGAACAGTGCTACTGCACAGGAGAATGCTTCCGTTGTCACTCACTGCAAGTCCTCATCCCCGGTGACAGCCACCTCCTAGCAACAAGTGGCACATCTGTTTTCAAGATGAGCTTTGCTGTTTCCTGACAGCCACCCAAAAAAATAATTTTCCTCTGCACAGAAGATCCAGTTGTGACATTTTAATTCGTTGCTCTAGTGGAATCATTACCACCCCTTCCCCAACGTTGTCAGCCATCTCACTGAACCTGGCGTTTCAGAGAACCAGCCTTAGAGCTGGTGACCTGACTGCTGCCCTGATTCTTGCCAAGTTCAAGCCTGTGTCTCATTTTGGGAAGGGGCAAAGGAGCAGGCTCCATATAAAAAATATTTCGACGTTTTCTATTGGTTTTTAAGCCCCTAGAGAATGCTCTCTTAGGCAATCTGGTCTCTATCCAGCATTCTTATTATTATTTCTATTTTTACAAGTCAAGCTGTTGCTTGTACTCCTGCATCGTACAGTGGCCTACAGCGTACGAGGCAGCCAGTTCAGTACTGTGCACCCTGCACTCCAGCACGGCAGAGTTCCAGAAAAAAAAAAAGCAGTGTTCCAGAAAGCATGGCAGGCTAGAAAAATCAGCCCTTCCCCCTCCCCCCCCCCCAAGAAATTCGTAGTAGACACTCCGCAGCAGGCTGTGGGGGCGGCCGGGGCTGACGCTGCCGTGGCAGGGGGAGGACGGGAGGGACCACATCCCAATGGGGGGGATTCGGGGAAAGGCAAGCAGCCGCTCCTACGAAAACGGGAGGCAGCGATGGAAGAAGGACGAAACCACCCGCTGAGATGGCGCAGCAGGAAGAGCGCAGGACGCGGCGTTACCTGGGCTGGGTGGCGGCCGAAGCCCTCCTCCTCCTCCTCCTGGTCCCCGCACAGGGCCCTCCGCAGCCGCTCCAGGTGCTCCCGCAGGGTGACCCGCTGGTGGAAGGAGAAGGCCGGGTGCAGCGAGGCCATGGTGAAGAGCAGGAGCAGCTCCTCCTGCGCGCCGCAGCCCAGGCCCTGGGCGGCGGGAAGCCCGGCCTGCCCGTTCTCCGCGGCTCCGTCCATCACCACCACCACGTCCCCCTCCTCCTCCTCCTCCTCTTCCTCCTCCTCGGCCGGGGCCCGCCGCGCTGCCGGGCAGCTCTGCAGGATGGAGTCCACCTGGGGCAAGAGGCGGTGCAGGCGGCCGGCGGCCTCGCGGTTCTCGGAGCCCAGCAGGGCCAGGTAGACGATGAGCTTGGAGCGCACGGCGGGGTCGCGGAAGTCGCCGAGCTGCCCGGGGTCGCTGAGCCCGTTGGCCTTGGCCTCCGAGTCGCGGAGGCAATGGTAGTCCTTGCGGGCCAGGTCCTCCAGGCAGGAGCCCAGGAATCGCAGCTCCAGAGGGTTGCACAGGTCCAGCAGCCCCACCATGAACTCCAGGCGCTGCGCCGAGCCCAGCACCAGCCCGAACCACTCGTACACCGTCTCCTTGTCGGTGCGGGCGGCCGCCGAGCCGGGACCGCCGCCGCCCGGAGCGCCCAGCGAGGCGTGGGGGGGCGGCGGGCCGGGCCCAGGCCCCGGCCCCAGGCCGTGCAGCCGACTCGGCCTCTCCAGCCCGCACCCCCTCCCCGCCGCCGCCGCGGCGCCCCCGCGGGCCCGGGGCACCTGCTGCTGCAGCGGGAGGTGACAGTCCAGGGCGCCGCCGGGCTCCTTCAACCCCGCCGCCGTCGCATCTTCCGCCGCCGCTACCTTGTGGCTCGTCTGCTTCAGGGGCAGCTTCATCTTCAGCATCCTCGGCGGCGGCGCGGGGGGGACGCGACGCCCGCCGGGACCCGGCGGCAGCGGGGAGGTGGCGGCGCGCGCGGCGCTCAGGCGGAGCCGCTCATGCCGCTCATGCGGCCCGGCCGGCGCGGGAGCGACGCGCGCGCACGCGGAGCGGGGGGAGGGCGGCCACAACGGTCCCGGCGGGCGGGGAGCGGGCAGTGGGAGGGTGGGGCGGGGCTCGAGCGCGGCGGCGGCCGTTCCCCGTCTCCGCCTCCCCTCGGCGCGCTCCCGCGGCGGTTCCCCCTCTCCCCGCCCGTGCCCGGCGCCCGCGCAGAGCCGGTAGGCGCCGGCGGTGGAGCGCTCGCGGCCCCGGGCGGGCGCGGCGGGAGCGGCTGCGGCCCGAGCTCCGTGCGCGGGGGGAGGGGGGCGCGGGCGGGGGGCAGGGAAGGGGGGGCCGGGCGGAGCCCGCGCGCGCCTCTCCGCCTATGGGCGCCGCCCGCGTCAGCGCGCGCGCCCGCCCGCGGCCGGGGGCTTGGGGCGCGAGGCGGGACCGTGCGTTGTGCGCGGCGCCGCGCCTCGGGCTCGCGCGGCCAGCGCGGCCCCGCCCCGCCCTCGGCCCGCCCCGCGCCCCGCGCGGACACCGGCGCTCGGCTGGGGAACGGGCCGGCGCCCCGCGTGTGCCCCGTGAGCTCCACTGGTCACGCCGAGGCGAACGGGTCAGCAGTTCGCCTGCGGGCCTCCCCGTCTCCCGGATGAAAGACTGCCCCGAGATAAGGGCGTGCGCTGGCTGATGGCTCTGGCGCGCAGAGCCACGTGGGTTTGCCCACAGCCGGCGGAGCGGGCCCGGAGCGGTGCCGAGCCGGAGCTGGAACAATGCTGAGGGTGGAAGCACGGCTGCTACAGGCCTCGCTAAATTTTATCTTATATTTTCGCAATTCTAATGCAGTTGAGACTTCTGGTATTGTAAAATGTCTCCTTTTTAAAAAATTACTGTTGTTACAGTATCATGGCTTTCCACCAAGTTTTTTTTTTTACAAAAAGGAAATAGAGGGAATATTGCAGAAAAAAAGCATAGTACAGCAAAATGGCTTAGGGATACTCCGTTAGGAAATAGCAGGCTTGCTGTACTCTCATTCCCCCAGTTGTGCTCCCAACTGTTGTGTTCCATGATGAAAAGCCTACAATTAAAAGATTAAGCAGTTCTCTGAGTAATCAGAAAGTTGCAATGCTCCTCGCTTTGATTCCCACACACTTACATAAAGGAAATGAATTTGAAACGACAACCAAGCCTGTGGCTTGCTCAACTGCACAGTGAAGAATATCATCATTTTTAATTACAATTATGCAGAGCAGCATGCCTGATCTGCTTACAGCCACAGAGTATAAACTATCAGAGCTGGCTGCCCCTTACCTGTTTGTCCAGGAGCCGATGGTGCTACAATGAAGAGCTTATCAAACAACTAAGAAATTGTCATGCAGATTATGATAGTCTTGTATGCATCCTTCAGATTTGCCACACAGCAGTCTTAAGTGGTGGTTACAGACTATACCATTTCCTGCATTTTTGTGTATGTACAACAAACATATGTATTTTGGTTTTGAAAATTAAATTACTGATTTGAAGGTGGCTCATGTTGGGTTTATATGTTTTTAATGGCTGCTCAGTCTTCTTCTAGTGACAAAAAATGGACTTGACCCTGACTCAGCACAGCTCTCCTCATTCAGTGGCATCACAGGAGCACTGTCACTGTCCTCACCGCCTCTTCAGGAGTGGAGCAGGGAGTGGGAAGTGGGTCAGACCTCATGCTTCCATCCCAGACTGCCAACACTTCGTTGCTGGTCCCAGGACTAGGGAGGTGCAAGAAAGTCGCACGAAGTCTCATAAACTTGTTTTATCCTCTTTCATTTGATCCTGTTTGCCAGTTGCAGCTGGGCTGGACCTGTGAATCATTCCAGATCCCTGCAATCATAAGTCAAAGCAGCTATCATAATGCCACAGTAGAATATTTTCTTATGTTGTCATTATGAAGCAGTAATTCTAGAATTACAGCAATTCTTGTCATATTATTGTTATATTTTTTTTCCAAAGAAAAAATACTGTGACTATCTTGGGGGATGTGCCAAGCTGGAATTGTGGAAACACAGAAATAAGGCTTGAGGTTTCTGCTTAATAGTTTGAACAGATATTTAGTCTGAATAGAACTTGCAAGATCAGAATTACAGTGATCCAAATGTTAGATATAACATTTCCTACTTTAACAATCTGTGATTCAAATAAAATGTCACATAGCTCCAAACAGATAACACCATGGAGAGTGAAAAAGGAATTTATTTTTGTGGCAGTGGGCAAAAGGGGATGGCAGAAAGAGAAGGTTCACTGCTCCATTCAAAAATCCACAAAGGTAAGGTAAATCACCCACTCATGAGGGTAGTGGTTGAAAGTACATTCTCCTGGTCCAGAAAACACTTGAAGCCTATCCCTATTTGTGACAGTTCCCAAGCTGATCCTTAGTTTCACAAAAAAGCTTAAGAACCCGATTAACTCAGCTCTCCTTAATTTCCCCTTCTTAATGGCTTTAACTATGATACTTTAGGAAAACAGATGTGAAACGTGTGAAGTCAGAAAAGAAAAAAAAGAAAAACAGGAAAAGGAATGTTATGAGAAAGCAAAAAAAAAAAGACAAAGATAGTCCAAGTGGGTCTACAAGTAATTCAGTAGCTGAGGGAGGTGTCAGCAAGGGAGAGGCCAGTGCCAAAAGAGAACTGAAACTTAAGTGCCCAAGAGAAATGAAAGTGAAACTCCGGACTGTGAATGGAATGAGGACATGGAGGGGAAGTGCTCAAACACTGAGAAGTTGATACGATAGACAGGAGATGCTACTGTAAAATTATCTTGCCTATGGCAAGTGCCCTGGAGGTTTTTTAACCTGTCTTTCTTAAAAAAAAATGTATAGCTTGCATAGGTCTTTAATGACTCGGGCCCACAGTCATGCTGACTTGGAGTGAGCAACTGTACAGAGCCTTAGAGGGAAAAATATGTCAGTAATCTGTCTGAGCTGAAAGCCAGATGACCTCAGATGCAACACAGAGCAGGCGGAGGAGCAGCAGGACAGTGCTGCTGGTTCGGGAGCAGCACTTCTTTGGGAAGTGGCTTTCATTAGAGTACAGAAGGGTCTGGCCTGACACCCCAGTCAAAGGACAAAAAGCCATGTCCAAGCGAGCCGCAGTTGCCACAACTGGATTTGCAGCACAAGGAATAGTGACTTTTCTGAGTCTTCCCCACCTGCTGTATTTTCATCTGTACATCATAACCCCTCTTTACCAAAGCCCCAGAGCCTCCCGAGTGTAGAGGCTTCATTACCTGTCTAGAAATGTCCTTACTGACAGGTCCTTCTGTGAGCCTTCTGGCTCAGCTTTTCCACGTGGCTGTGACCATCACTGTTTGGATGCATGAGCTGTGGAGAACACCAGGAGACACACAAGCCCTGGCGACACAGTTTCCTGTACTTTGTGTGCCACCACAGCAAGCAGAGGCAGCCACGATGTGTCTTTTGAGTGAAACATCCTCTCTCACTAAGTTCTTCCAAAGAGGTCATCAGCATTGTGTGGTTTTGTTCAGCAGACCTAAAACTTCCCCAGCAATGCTTTCAGATGGGGGAAAACCAGTAAGAAAAATAAACAGCACAACAGGGACACTGGACTGAATGCTGAAGCCAAGGGACGAACCAATAAAGCAATCTTCAGCTCTATTAACATACATTTCCTTTCTTTCTTCTTTTTTTCTTTTTTTTTTTTTTAATATTGGCTTCTTACCAAGGCAGTCAAAAGATTTTCCATTTATTTCAGCCGTATATAAAATCAGTTTCACAGTCTCTGTTTGTTTGTTCCTTTTCCACTACTAAGGATCTGCTAAAATTGTTTAGTAAGAATGGGAATGAAGTTGATCTGTGGTCCATCCAGATAGGGATGCTGTAGGATATGTAGATATGTATTTCATATATATCAGGATGTTTTTTTCACATCCATACTGTTCCCCAGCTATACTGTCTCTGCTACTAAGTATTTTCACTTTAAACAAAGGCTCAGTGAGCATCTGCGCATGGACTCCTATACTACAGGTAGAAGATACATAAATAAGGAAACAA
Source organism: Lichenostomus cassidix (assembly GCF_008360975.1). NCBI lineage: Eukaryota > Metazoa > Chordata > Aves > Passeriformes > Meliphagidae > Lichenostomus > Lichenostomus cassidix. Next base: position 70,210,895 of record NC_139482.1, read on the forward strand.
ATCTTCTATCCTCCTTTCCTCCTTTATTCCCTTTCTCTTCTTTCCCCCAGTTTATTCCCTTTCTTCTCCTTTTCCAGACTGTAGGATGATCAATTGCTTCTTTATACAAAGTTTGCAGATGTGTTTAATCCACTGTCAGTAACATTGTCAGGTCTCCCAGCCAAACTCCCAAGGTATAAGGGAATCATTTTAGGCAATGTCAGACAAATGTCACACAAAAGAAGACAACCTGGAAGAAAATATAAGTTCCTTGATAAAGCTTTGGAGCAATTTTGGTGACTCATGATTTGTCCTTTATCTCATTACAGCTGGCATTTTTTGTGTAACTTTTCTTTTGTTAAATAGCAGGTAGTTAAGTTTTTGCCCTGGGATCTGGAAGAAAAAGCCTTGAGAATGTAACAATGTGAAATTCATTAAAAATAAAACCTGTCAAACTGATAGGTTATTATTACTTATTTTTTAATCCTTATTGCTGTGGTGGATTTTGAATATTTCAGCTGGCTTACTCTTTCAATCTCTTTTTCAGCAGGAGTTGAGCAGGCTTTTGTTTGGAAACTGAAGATGTGTGTAAGAAAGGACTTTTTTAATACGCATGTCTGCAATGAAGACATGCATATTAAAGACATTTAGGACTTTATATTCAATATGAGTAGTAAAATGCAGAAGGTGACCCATAGACCTAATTATGTTAGCATCCAGTGTAGGAATAAACATACAATTTTAAACACAGTTTTTGTGGGTTTTATGTTTTTTTAAATTTCGGATTTAAACTTACTGAAAAATTAGTTCAGTATAGGCAGAGGGTGTGTTCCCAGGACCAGCTTCACTATGAAAGACTATTTCTAAACTCAAAGTTGTTGGTTATTCATTTGCAAAGGTTGTCTGTCCCAGGCCTCTTTGGCAAGCTTGCCAATAAAGGTACTATTATGAAACAGGGTTGCAAATTTCAGCTCCCCATTCAAAGGAAGCTGAATTGAGGCCGCAGTCTATATTTTACATAACTGTCAAAGGTGAATTATTACTATTTTCGACTGGACCCAGCTCAGAAACCTGTGAAAGATGGAAACATTACCAATCTGCTAAGATAGGGGGGCCTATTTCAACTTTAGTGCAGAGTTCTAGCCTGTGAAACGCATGCCTGTCTGTATTGGTTTGCTTTTCTCCTTGTAAAGTTATTGAGAGAATTTAAGGAAAGGTAAACTTGCGGAAGCACTGGTATATTTATATCCTTTGGATCTTCTTTCTGGCCAGTGGTTTCATTAAACTGACTGAAATTCTCAGTGGGATTTTACCATCACAGAGCACAGCCTGCACTGATGCGGGTCCTCCTGAGTTAAGTCTGGTATAAATTGTGCAGTACCAGGATACATTGTACCGAGAACTGAACTCTGCACACAAAGCTACTACCCAATCTAGATGACAATGCTGTTTCGGGGAAGAAAGCAATGGGCTTTTTAACACCATTCAGCTTTGGGCTTTCTAATGTTTCAGCAAGGACAGTGGTGAAATGCCTGCGACTCCACATTGTTACAGGTGAGCCATCAGTGTGTTTTGACAAGAAGCAACACATGAACTCATGAACATGAGCAGCCTGCACACACAGCTCAGTTAATGCCAGGGCTTTGCTGTCACGGGAAGTCCCACTTAAATAAGACCCTTTAAGTGTATGCCCAAACCAGCCAGTCTCTGTTCTGTTTAGCACTGAAGTACATCCTTAAAGTGTAAAGCACTGAAATTTAAACACCTACACAGAGAAGAAAAGACTTAGGCCACCTTAAACATCTGATGAAAGTTAATTGAAATCTGTTCTGAAATGAGGGCTCGCAGAAGGAATGTGGGTGTGGCTCCAGCACCAGGCCTGCCTGATATTAGTCATGTACATGATAATTATGTATGCAACGAACACCCGGGAATCAAACTGAGAGGTTTATTGGCTAGATTATTTCACAATTTCTACACTTGGGCCAGAAGGAGGAGAAGAGCAACCTGCTGATCAAACCATATGGAAACCACCATGTGCACTGGAGGATTTTCAGAGCAAAACTCTCACCTGTATGGATTCCAAGGTACCAGGGAGAAGGCACTATATCCTGACCTTTAAAATGTGCAGTCACAGTCACAAAGACCAAGGGATGCCAGCGTGATCTGTAAAGAGTCATGAGTCACTTGTGAGATTTGTGCTGCAGAAGGAACACATTATCCCTTTGCTCTGCCAGTAGTGCCAGTCTCTTTCTGTCTTAAATGATCCATCTGCTGCTGCCCAAATTAGACACACAGCTCTCGCCGTCACTGTGCAAAGCCATCGCCGACAGTGCTCAGAGTGTGGTGTTCTCCGTAGCTCAAACCTTGCTTAGCATCCCACCTGCAGACAGGGAACCCCGTCGTGCCAAGAATGGCTTATGTCCCACCGAAGCCCTCAAAAGAGGAATTGTAGCTGCAGCTGCCAGAGACAATTAGTCAAAGCTGGGACACTGTGGGTCTTTGCCAAGAAGCCCAGCTGAAGGGCAAAAGGAGTGATCTTCCTCTGGGGTGGGAGTTGCTGTCATGAGCCTATGGATGAGATTGGGTCTGGTGGAAAAATGACCACCTCAGCTGCACAGCTCAGTGCTACGGGGGTGTGATGTGGTTGTCTGCTACTGCTTGTTTGTCTTCTGCTCCAGACCACTTTTTGGCTCAGGGTACACAGCATCACTGTTCAAAAAATCCTCGAGCCTCAGCACACATCACTATGCTGTTGCTGTTTGTACCCACTGCATGCATTAACCTGAAAACAGTGCAGCAGTGCTCAGCAGAGGAGGTGTTACACACTGACATTCAGTTATGGTGACGTAGGTTGTGAAAATAAGTAAAATCAAGGAAGCAACCTTCATTTCCTTATGCTCTTTCCCACAATACATGTATCTATTTTGAGGTGCCCATAGTTCAATTGTCCTGGAGAGTTTTTCTATTTGCTTTTTGGAGATGTCCAGTGCTCAGTTCAGCTGTGAATCCCTGCTTGTAAAGCAAGAGTTCTCCATTTGGCGACATCTTGGGAATAAAAGAAGGAATTAGAAATCTCTTGATGTGTAGGTGTTTCATTCTGGAGGTGTTTCTGGCTTTCCACTTCTGAAGAATGAGTAGGTTGCCTTGAAATAATGACATTTGTGGAAGCTCTTTAAGTCTGATCTGTATTTATTAGGACTTTGTAGTGTATAAGCGGGATGTTTTACAATCTGGGGTCTATGAAGAAAAGCATCACAAAATTTACTCCAGAAAAAAGAAATAATTCAATGAATAGTTGAGAGGATACCTCCTACAGAAGGAAGAAAGGAATCTACATAAGCTCTGGTTCCTACTCAAATTAATAGCCCCACTTCAGTAGTTTTTAATGGTCTAAGGCATCAGATTTACTGTTTAGTGTCAACATCTCAAATCCCGAGCAAAGCTGAAGTAGAGGACTGTGGTACAGAAATATCAAAAGCATGTCTGGGCACTGAACAGCAGCTTGGATCCCTGGAGCCACCAGGGCAATGCCCTCAGCTCAGCCAGGCTCCAGCCTCACCCCCTGGGGCATTGCAGACTCCCACCACAAAGCCCTCCTCTGGCTGGGTGGTTTGGCTCTTTTGGTGGTGGCCAGGCTCAGGAGCAGCTGTTTCTTTTCTGTAAGGAAGAAGAGGAATTTCTAAGTAGAGAATAGAGGGTATTTTCTGTACTCATGAGGTGAGTGGGTGTTCTCCTCATTCCCACTCCGGTTCAGCAAGGGCACTCCAGCATATGTTTAGCTTGAACTTGAATGTAAAAGTGATGATGTTTGTGATTTGTTTAGCAAAGAGAGAGGCTTCTTGTGGCTGAAGCCCGAAGTCTCTTTTCTTTTTTTCCCTCAGTTACAGGCTGTCATTAATACCTGAAGACAAGGGAAGGGTCACAGATTATCCCATTCCATCCCTACCTCAAGGGGTGTTTTCAACAGGATATAATTATCATCAACAATCATCTACTAACTCTTGAAATAATAGTTTTGTCATGCCTAGCTTTCTCTAGCATGTATTGAAAGAGCAATCAGAGTTTGAAAAAGGAGTACCCTTTCTCTCCCAGAAATCTGTGAAGTATTGCAGGCTCTGAAGAACTAAAAAGCATGCCTGAGAAATCACTGGCAAGAGGCTGGTTTCTAAATTAACAAATTTTTAAAACTTTTCTGTCAAAAAACTTCTTAGCATCTTCTTCTCAGATGAGCAGTTTCAAGATTTTTCTGCATTTTTTCTCCTCTCTGTGCCATTTTATTCACAACTTCTTTCTTAAATACTTGCCAGACAGAGACATGGATATCAATAAGCTTCAAAAGTCTTTTGATGGCCTTTGAAACCCATTGCCTTAATAAATCTTTTCTTAGCCCAAATGATGCTTTCTGGCTGTGATCTGTGCCAAATCTCTTGGTCCCTCCTGTTCCAGCCATCCCTTCTGCTCCTGCAACATTGACCAAGCAAGGTTGCTCGATGTGTTTCCTGCAGAGGTCCCAATATTGCCCGAAGCAGGGGAAGACATTGCATGTAGAAATCAGTCTCCCTCAAGGACAATATGGACTACTGTGTTCACCTCCAGTCCCCATTCAAGAACTTCCTTTTCTTCTATGCTATACTTCTACATCCATTTTGGTGATAAACTCACCTGGCCATGACAAAGACTTTCTCTGTATTTGTGCAGTGGCCAAAGCATTGATCAAAGCCTCTAGAAAGTAATAAAATGCACAATAAAATAGTAATTAGGAAATCCTGTCTTAGGGACACATGTTGTTTTCTCTATCTTTAATATGCCTGATGTACTTTGAGACACCGAAAGAATAGAAATCTGTAATGCTTTGAGTGTGCCTGAAGATGATGAGAAAGCCGTGATGATAGAAGGCTCAAATTGGAAAACGTTGTGAGCACACAGTCCACAATGCAGCACCCTTATCTGTCTTGACAAGCTGCTTTATCACCTCCTAGAGAAAAGGTGGCAAAATCAGTTAAATCGAATGAATTACCATTGCAGCCTTCTGCAGGATCCTTAAAAAGGCACTTCAGCTTCTCAGGAAAGGATGCTTTGTGAGTGCATTTTAAATCATTTCAAGGGTTTAACTTTTTACCAATTTAATTACTAATCAGTATCAGAAGCCAGTTGCAACATAATTTTGTCAAATTCTTTCTTTCTCTACATTTCCTGTTTTAAAGAGTCTCTGGAGATTGCCCTTCTTCAGTCCTGAACGCTCTGTTTAAATATGTTAAAAAATAATCTTTGAAACGCAAAAATCTAGCTTGGATATGTAGTTTAAATCTGGCATCTAATGAATTCCAAGGGGTTCCCAGATCCCTCAATTCCTCTGAACATCACACTCTGACTACTTTAAAAATTCTACTGTCCTAGGAGCTCATGTTTTTTAAGCACTTAGAGAGCATAGTAATGAGCACGAGAGAAAAGCTGAAAGAATATGACAGAGACATGAATTTCAAACAGCAAATGCCAAAAAACCTGAACATTACTTTTCCTTTTAAATAAGCTTGCAACCATGAGACAAAAAAAAAAAAATTGTCGAAACTGATTTGAGACATGCAGCTTAACAAGATGTTTCCTCTCACTAGGTCTCTGGAAATGCTTGGACTTCTTTTGCCATCTGCAAAGTGCTTTTCAAACATTGTTTACTTGATCTTAAGCTTCTCCTGGGAGACCAGTGGGAAATTAGTGCATTCTTTTTCAAGGTATAGAAATTGAAACAAACATAGATAAGCCTCATCATTTAGGAATTCATTCCCAGTGGATGCAATCTCTTTGGCAATTCTATCTTCAGAAGTGATGGCTGGAGGGAGCAATTGGAGAGGACAAGAATGGGGAAATTAGAAAGTTTCTAGAGGAAGTGAACTTTAATGATGAACAGAGATTAAATAAGAAGAGTATATGAGCTGGAATCATGCTGAGTAGGAATGGTTACTTGGAAGTCCTGTATAATGTTTGAGAGTTAAAGTAAAATGCATAGGCCTGGTGGGGCAGTGGGAGGTGAAGTGGAGCCTCAGGGGAGCCTGTGTGCTCTGAAGGATGTGAAGGGTGTGTTGCACAGCTCTCCTCGGGCTGTGGCACCAACCCTCCCGTGTCCCTTGTCTGTCTTCCTGTCTCCCGTCTGTGAAATGGACCTAGTACTCAGGCAGATTTCCCGAGGCAGGGGATAAAAGCAGGGTGAAAACACTGAAAGAAGGAGGGTGTTATGACAGAAGTGAGAAATGCAGCTGCACCTCATTGCCTCTGGTTAGCCAAACACTGACCCAGTACATGTTTTAGCACTGTACAGTAAAACGTACCCATTACATGTTTTAGCACTGTCACTTCTCTGTTTGGTCCTGGCCAAAAAACATTTGCTTGCAACAAAAAGATCTACAGGTTGAAAAACCTCGATGGCATACCTGAGGAGCACACGCTTACCCTGCCATGTGACATCATCAGAATAGCAGTGGTTTACTTGTTGGCTGTAAGACACCGAAGGCAACATCGAATAGTTTGCTTCCCACTGACTTCTCTCTCCTGTGGCCACCTCGAAGCTTTAGCCTGAGAAGCCTGGCAGAATTGGTCCATAGTGTGCAGTTAATTGCAGATTAAAACTCCTGCAGATCAGGAACTTTGCCAATGAGATAATGTGAGACAAAGAGTTTAGGCACTCAAGTAGACTGATTTATCCCTAAGCAGTATCTGCCCTTTTAAATATCATCAGAACAGTCAGAATTTTTTACTTTAATTAAAAAAAAAAAAAAGAAGAAACCAAAAGGTTTTGAAAATTATCCTACATTTCATCCAGTGTGAATTAGTGAATGGTGTCAGACTTCAAAAGAATTGTTTTTCACAAACAATATTATTTGCAATCAATTCTCTATCAAATTGTGTCATAAGGGATACAGCAGAAGCAGGACATTATGTTAGGAATTATTCCTAACCCACATTACCTATCCCTGTTGACACTCAACATGAAGATCCATTTTACTGCAGTGTAGACATTTAAAAAGGAGCTTAAAGTGGAAGTAAGATGATTGAAACCAATGAGAACATCCAACAAAATGAATTTGCATTGGAAAATGTTGTCTTGTCAAAGCTGAAATGATTTGTAGGGATGCATTGGTTGTGATAAAATTCTTGATGGTCTCTAAAAACTACAGCATTACCTTCTTACTGCTGACCGGGACACAAACAGAAACAAACATTGGGATTTTTTAATCTTGCAATAGATGCCTCAACACAATTTTGTTCTGCTGCATAAAAATTGTTTTGAAACCTAATGCAGCTTGATAACACATTTCCAAATGGTGGGAGGGAATTCGTGTCCTGAGGCTGGCTACAAATTATACTTGTGTCTTCTTTAGAGCCCATTTACATGACTATAAGAGTGCAGAACTGCTGTTGTATAAGTGAGACTTGGAACACGGGGAGTATAATCTCAAGCAGAACTTGCATATACACCCACAGTGTAAGTACTGGGCACTGTTTGCTTTTATAGATGTGGCTTTCTGTGCCAAGAATCCTATAAAGACAACCAGCATAGGTGTCATCAAGCAACAGCTAATAAAATAAGAACAGTTTAAATAAATAGACCCTGCACCAGCGTTTGTATCATCATTTTATGTACCAGAACCCCTGTCCTTCTGCAAAGTCCATAAAACTATCCAATTCCAGATACTCTTTATTCTATAGGTATAATGGACATGCATATTTTTGGTGGGAAATGCAGCCTTTTAGGCTCATGCAGTCTTTAGCACACAGAAAAGTCTTTCAAACTTCCAAATTCCAGACCTCACCAAAAGGAAAAGTAGCTGACAGGAAAGCAGGTCGCATCAGTTACAGAAGGCAATTATGGAGAACAGCTGGAAAAAGAAAAATGCAAAACAGCCAGGTGTCAGCCACACTGAGGGAGACCAGATAGAAAGGCTGTGAAGGAAAGTAAGGTCAAGAAGAAAGCATAGGACAAGAAGAGATGCCAATGATTTCCAGTGCTCAGGAGGGAAGCCTGAGCTCTGCTCCTGTGTCTGACCTGTTCATGTACCTCAGCTGTGTAAGGCTGCTGGACAACAGTGTCTGCTGCTGGCATCTTCCTGACTCTACTGCAAATTAGTTCAGGCATTGAGTGAGGAAAAAGTTACAGGATTTTTTTTTTCTTCAGCTTGGTAATTTCAGTTTTATGTCTGTTAATTTTCTGGTTTTCTCTTTGAATTGTTCTCATCATGAGACAAGCATTTTGTCAGGGCAAAGCAAGTGCCTGGCTGGACCTGTGCTTGTTCCAGCTCTGACTTAGACCAGCTTAAGCTGTCATGGAAATACACCCAAGATATTTTCTATGCCCAGAGTGAAATCTGCAGGCTTGGGTCAATGGTAGCTGCTTTAGAGCTATTGCTAGCTCTACACTGGGAATATCTTTAAGGTCAAAACCTGTTTTTAAGCAGACATCCCAGACGTAATAGTAATTATCTATCACATCTGAGCTTACTTAAATGAGCAATCAATTTGGCTGAGGCCTTGTCCCCTAATACACATGCTTTGAAGTATTCAATCTCTATTTTCAATATTCTTTTTATTTTGAAGGGTACTTCAGTCACTGCCATATTGAAAACAAGAATTTTTGCACAGTGGTCTGCTGGCGGCAGTGGTGGTTTTAATAATTTGCATGTCTAGTTTTGCTCAGCACTTTGGGCACCTGGCCGTGTGTGGTGGTGGTGCTGAGCTGATGCACATGGCCCCAGTTCCGATCCAGGACTCCGGCAGACGCGATGAGCAGCAGCCTCAGTAGCTGAGCCCAAGGCACTTCGACTTTCTGCCCATCGGGGGCTCTCCTGAGTGCTGGGAGGAGCCAGAGCCAGAAAAGATGGTGGCAGTGGTATCATATGAGACTGTGTCATTCCTGTCTGATGGGGCAGAGCAATGACGGATCCATGATGTCTGGGGGATGCATGGATGTGGGAGGAGTGCGTCTGCTCAACCACTACAGTTCATGGCCATTCTTTGCAGAGTTTTGGGAGACTGAAGCGACCGGCAGGGCTTCTGATTCCAGGAAGGAGAAGATGGGAGAAGGTGGGGGGTGTGCATATGTGTGTTAAATATTACCTGAAGGCTGAAGTAAAGGCAATCAATATACTTTTTGGTTAGGCAATTTTATTTTACTTTTTCAGACCGTCTTTCTTTATGCACTGCTGGATGGAGCAATATAAGAAAACACTGAGTTATTCAGTATCTGCTTCTCCATAGTGGTGCTTTCTGCTGCTCTCCTTTCTATACCTCCGTGAGGTTCTTTAGTCTCTGAAGTTGTTGTGATAGAGGAAAGAAGCTTATCTTCCCAGACTCAAGCAGAGGAAGGGGGATTTATTTTGTCTTCACTTTTTCTGGGGAGAGGGGAGGACTTTTTTCTGTTATAATTCTCTCCAGATGATCTGATTGGTATCAAGCCACAAACTTGGTAAGCTGTCACTGACACTGTGGGACGACCTCCTGAATCTGTAACTACACAGCTTTATAATAGCACAGTATGTAGGTGTGGCTTTCCTTGAAATCAGTACTTGATTGACTGCAGCCAGGTTACACACACAGTGCATTTTATTTGTGCTCCCTTTTCTGAGACATTCACATAAGAGCATAGACGCTAACATAAGAGTATTTGTATGTGCTAATGTACAGGTGAGTTATACTGCTCTATAAGAGCTGTAAGACACAGAGTTACTAGAATTGAATAACTTATGAATGTTTATCAATTCATAGGGGCATCCATTTCCTTTGGACTAGCACAGTAAAACTTATTGCATATTATTTGACTGACCATTTTCATCTGCCAGCAGACAGGGAAGGGGCTGCTGTAACACAGTAGTGCTGGGGTAGGACTGAGAGGGATTGCTCACCTACATGGGGCGGGCTGGTAGGAGAAGTGGTCAGGACAAAGTGACATGGATATGCATAAATTAACTGAACAATTGGGTGGAAGTAATCCATATATCCCACAGAGACAAAGGGTGAAAAATTACATAAGACTGAGGGGTGGGATACCATCATGAAGTGCCTTGGTCCCAATCACTGGTTTTCACTCGCATTTTAAGCATGCAATGTGAACACAAAATGCTTCCCACGAATCCCCTTTGTTGTTTGTTACACTGTGTGTTGACTGGTGTAAACATAAGTGGTTACAAAAAATGCAGTGCTAATCCGTTAGCAACACCCAGAAAAAAAGCATTTTATGTCCGTGCAAACATTCCATCATAAAATCTTACAGCAAATTCCCAAGAGCAATATACCAAAGCTCAGAACATCTAAGATGAGTGGGCTTTTTTGTCATCTCCCATCGCAGGTAGAAGGTTGAGGTGCTAAGAGATGTTAAGTACCTGGCTGAAGCTGAGGAGGCTTGAGCATAATCTAGACCAGTAGCTCCCACCTCTGACTTAGCTCAGCAAAATAATATGACATCATAGTTTGAAAGAGGAAGCAAGAAAAGAAAGCTGCTTTGACGAAATTTTAATCTTAGTTTTAAATTACAGTGAGTAGGTAATGGGAACATAAATTAATAATGAATATGTGTGTGGAGGGGAAGCAGCGAAAGAAGGTAGACTAGGGAGAGGTCTAGGGATTAAACTGATGAGATGGTTTTCTACTAGCTGTGACAAACTGCCCAACAAAAGCGTAAGGGAAGCACATAATGGTGTGACTGGAATGAATACACACACAGGCCAGCTCTAATCCTGCTGTTCAAAGTAATGAGAGTAACACTCATCAGTGCAGATTTACAGAATTGACAAACTGGTGGGACTTTTTGCCTCCCAAGGCATCTAATACCACTTGGTACCTTGGGGAATTCCACCACACAGCTCTGGGTTGCAGTGTCAGTCAGGGCATCGCTGCCTCGTGGATCTTTGCACAACACTTTGTCACATAGGCAGGATGCACTCCCAGAAAAAGGCCCAGGCACTGACCTGGCTGGGGAAGTACTTCACCAGATTGTACTGATGAGAAGATCCAGACTGGCCAACCAATTATTAAGAGAAATGAGTAGGGTTTTTCCTGCCTTTGAGGAAGAATCCTTGCTTGTCACTTCTAATTAGCCAAATCATAGCTGTCATTGTGTTCAGCAGCTCATTAAATACTAGGAGTCTGCTTCAAGTATTATGGGCAAATCAAAGAGACAGTCTTGATAAGATTCTTTCTTTAAACCAGAAAAAATATTACTTCTATTATGACACTTCACTGAATCAAGCCTTTGTTTCATCCAACCTCATTTTTCCCCTGCGTTACACCTTTCTACTAATATCTAAGGACTTTAGTGGTGCTGTTCTCAGGAAAGAAAGAAAAAAATAAAGTAAGATCAATAGATGGACAGGCATGCTGACCTCTCTCTTGCAGCCAGGATGTCTGAGTACTGCATAGCAACTATCACACAGGCTTTAGTTCAAATACAGTGTTTCACAAAAACACCTTTTCACCTTTCCATATTGGTCACATTTTTTCTTGTTTTGCTGTTTCTCTAAAGAAAATGCAGACTCAAACCTACTTAGATTATAAACCATTCACTGTAAAGCACATGGTTATATACAAAAAGCACAGGAATAATCTGTAAATTAAAGACTTCCCTGTTTGAATTCTATATTAAAGTCTTACTCCAGCCACAAAAACTGTGGGTAATAGTTAAATTTCAACTACTCTTCCTCTTCTTAAATATTTAATTATAGAAAGCCTTTGGGATCTTAATCAAGGGTGTGGATCCCATTGTACTCAGCACAAATCCAGAACAAAAGGATGGAGAGTTCACAGCACAGATATAAGGCCAGGTGGAGTGGACAATAAATGGGGAAATATATGGAGCCAATGAAATCATATTGATCTGTGTGCAATGTCCTGGTCTCAGCACCCTGGTGGCTTAGCCCTTTGCTTTTCTTTTATCAACACCATAAAAAAGCAGGGTTCTTTAAGGTAGCTGGTGAAACCAGTTAATAAAAGCCTTGTGCATGCCTTCAGTAAACCCCATTAAAGCAGGAAAAGTGGTGTCAGAGAAAATCTGGTGTTAGTAATTTCCTTAGCTGTTCAGAAAGTGGAGACAGTGCAGGGTCTAAGGAAGATCACGTTGAGGGGCTGTCCCTTTGGATGGGGACAGGGATGGTGTTACACAGAGCGTGGGCACTGAAAAAGGCAGAAAGAGGGAGAAAGGAGCCCAGAATCAAAATCAGGGAGAAAGGCCAAGTGGGAGCAGTTAGAGACATGGAAGACGGACAACATATGGCAATAATATTGCAGGGGATGGAAATAAAATGCTGTGCTGTTTAACAGAGGAGCACAGAGGAGAGAGGTCAGGTGGGGCAGGCACTGGATGGAAGCTGAACTCTTCAAGTACATTTGAATCTAAAGTAAAGAAGGCACATAAGATGTGTGTAAGGACACTAATTGCAGATGCTTCTACATTGCATGTGATCCTGGGAGCAATATAGCTACACTTATGTGGGACACTCTCATCCCTGTATCTCTGTTATTAAATACAAACATACTGTTTACTCTCTCTTTCCCTTAGAAATACCAAGGCACCCTGGGGAAATACACTTAAGCTTTTATAAAATCATCAGCATGCTGCTTGGTAATTTTATTCCCATCTAAGTCCTGCTATGTGGTTAAAGCTGGGCCACGTGATTCCTGTTAAAGCAGAACACTGTGTCCCACCTTGAAAGACACACCATGTTCAAATCTCCACAAACTAATAGGTCTGAAAAGGCAGCAAGTCCAAGACCAACACAACACTGGGCCACTTGTTTATCAGTCTCGCAAATGTGCAAGTAAGATGCGGGCTTGTCAATAAAACACGCTTCAATCTAATTTTCTCCAGTGAAGAAAAATAAGACACACAGAAAAAGAAATAGTTTTTTCTGGTGCCTGAATGTCTATCAGTTCATTTTCAAAATCTGCTTTTATTTATCCTCTGGTTTTCATTGATCTCTGGCGATAAACATGCCAGCTGATAGAACTTAGTTTTAACAGACAGTTTTTCTTCCCGCTGCCAAAAGTGATTTGGTTTCCTCTATGAGCAGTGCTTGGGAGTCTTCAATCAAGCTGAAGTATATCTCAATTCAGTGGATTATAACCAAATTAAATACAGCTTTGCTCCAAAAGATTTACTTTTTTTTGAGTCTTCAAAATGAATTTTCATTCCTTTTCTCTCTAAAACACGCAGGTTTATTGACTGCATGTGTTGTTCTCTGAAAGCCAATACGTTTCTTGCTGCACCTTATTATGAATCCCTTCTCTCATCTTTCTCATCTGAGCACCACCCCACCTGCCTGCTCTCTCCTTCCTCTCCTGTTTCCAGACTCAAACCTTCCTCCATCACCCTATTGGCGTGGTCATCTTCATATGCCCAGTTCTCCATGTCCCCAGCGTGGGACAGAACCACTCGGAACACACCTGGGAGGCCCTTACCAGCAACATCCCACAGTGATTTTCAGCTGGGCTTTGTGGGCTCCTGGGCCACCCACTGGTTTGCTGATGCTGCTGTTGAATCCCTTTTCCTAGGGTGCTTTCCCCAGCTTATTTCCTCCTGAGCCTCCCTGTGTACATTTGGGTATTTTTTTTCTGTCGGAAAGCCCCTCAGAGGCAGCTCTCATTCATCCCGAGGAGCTGAAAATCCCTTTTACAGCAGAAGAGTTAATTCAGTAGGAAATTCCAAGGAGCAACAAATTTAAACATTGTTTAATTAAGGAAAAGTGCTTCTCCTATGGATTTGATGCATCCATACACCCCAAACACACACTCAGGTGTTGCAATGCCTTGGTAGGACATACACAGCATGCCACGTTTGCACTGTGAATACTGGCACTTTTCATGTGAAACAGTGGGAGCAGGAAGACTACTTAGTCACACTTCTCTATTTGCATACCAATACGTCTGAGGTTTCACACAAGGACTTCTGAATTTCCCCTCTGACTGACACAGGTAAAGCACAGGTACATGCCAGAGAGGAAATGCATGCCAAGAATATATTTGTACCTGTGCCTGCTCCATTTGGGTGCTTTTCTCACCTACAATGAAGCCTCCTAGCCCATTTAAAGCAGGAGGGTTACAGATTTGTTGCTCAAACAATCCAACATATAAAGCAACGGCTGAGTTGAATCTTGACTGAGCTTCAGTAAATCAAGAGTTAGCTGAAAGTGATTAACTATGACTTAGTCTTCACTTCAGAGGAGTTGGTAGCTCGAACCAGAAGGGGGATAAGGACTTGCAGAGAAGTGCTTCTGTTTGAAGCCCTAGAGCTGTTATTGTCTGGTTGGTTAATATTAGTAGTAGCATAAACTGAATTAATTTCATTTGGTAATGGTGAAATAATGTATCTATAAACAATGCTCAACACCTTATGTAAAAATATTTACAACTGGAAAAAACAGAATTAAAGTTTACCTTTCCTGAAATTCAACTTCCTCCCATTATAGAAATTCAGTTTTAACATTGTGGTGAAGATGCAACAAGCAAAGCAGTACAATTTATTAACAGGTTAGGAAAACATTCCTATGACACCATTTCACTTTTAAGTGGGAAACACGTTCTGCTAAGAACTCAACTGTCTGCTTCAGTTTATCTAACATCAGCAATCTAAATATTCTTTGATGGGGGCTAATGGAGCTTTTTTGTATGCAAATTCCCACAGCTCCCTTCATTTTCTTCTGGTCTAAGAAAATGAAAGTGATTTATAATGCATGCAGCCAGGTGCTCTTGAGTATCCCGTGTCTCCGGGGCACGTTGGATCCTAAAGTTCTGGCAGAGCCAGGCGTGGAAATGGGTTCCTTGTCTCTTGGCTAGCAGGACCCATGGTCAGAACACCCCAATCCCGGCCTCATGGCGAGCAGTGGAAGGGCTGCTGCTCACAAGGAGGAGGAGGGAGGAGGACATGGGACCAGACGGCAGTTGTTTAGCTTGGCCCTCCTCACCTCCCGCGGCAGCCAATCTCCCTGCCAGCATCCAGTCGTTCCCACAGTAAGCCTGGTCTTAGCCTGGGATGCTTGTGTTCGGTTATTAATTTGGATGTAGCTGAAGTTTTCCTGAGCAGCTCGAGCCACAGCACGGGAAGCACATATTTCAGCTTTCAGCCCGGCCCAGAGTGAAGCAGGAATCCTCTGGCAGGAGGAAGAAGGCAGTCGTTTTGCCCCGGGCCTGTCTCCTGACTGGATGGTGAGGGTTGGTGGCAAGGGAAGGTGGGCTATGCACAGACACCCACAGGAATCTCCTCATGGAAAGCCTTCGGCTGCCTAAGACACTGGGCTTGGGCCAAGTACCCTGGAAGTGAAAACAGCTACTTAACAGTTTCATAGCCTTCTTTATGTTTATTTGTAAAGCACTTTGCAAGAGGTGAGTTAACATTAACTCCCCCTCCATAGAGA
The DNA here is from genome assembly GCF_008360975.1 of Lichenostomus cassidix. Lineage (NCBI taxonomy): Eukaryota > Metazoa > Chordata > Aves > Passeriformes > Meliphagidae > Lichenostomus > Lichenostomus cassidix. Next base: position 70,226,266 of record NC_139482.1, read on the forward strand.
GCAGAAACGGGCAGAGGTGTCTAAAAGCACCTGGGAAATTAATGACAAAAATGTAGAGAGAAGCTGAGGCCTCTCATTCACAGGCCATGTTTGGGGGGAAAAAAAAAAAAGGAAAAAGAAAATTAAATACACAGAAGGTAACAAAAGCACATCTGTCTGTAAAATTGTTTTCATAGGATCACTGAGCTGTGACTGCAGCTGATGTCGTTCAAGTCTGTAAGCAGACAGTGGTTTTACCATGAGCTCTCCTGCCCAGAGGAACCACATCAGAAAGAGTCATTTGGACAGAAGGGAACATGGCTTAGATACTGAGAACCTGACTTTATTTCTTATTTCAGGGTGACATAAACCTTCAGAGGTCTGTACCAATTAGATCGTAACTTGTCAATGATGTGGTAAGTCACCACATCTCCATTTTGTCTAAGAGAGGTTGAAGTCAAATTAGTGCTTCACTTTATTGATCCTTGAAGAAACACAAGAATATCTTGATCTGTTTCAAAATGGAGTATCAAACCCAATATCTTTATAAAACCTAAATAATGAGTAGACTTACATCCTTGCTCAAAGCCCCATAACACACAGCATGTACCACACAGCATATACCACACGTACACACAGTAAAACATTCTACAAAATAATGCTGCAACCAACCCAATGCAAAGTAACATCAGCAATGGCTCTGAGGGAAATACTTGTCAGAACCACTCCTAGAAAGTGTCTGTGGCTGCTCTGCTCTTTTTATTACCAGGGAAGAGTTTGATGGCAGTAGAGTGAGCCACGCTTTTATTTGTTGCATAGTTCCCCTGTGGTACTGCCTTATGTTGTTAATAAGGAGATACAGCGTGGAGATACCTAGCTGCTCAATGTAACTGCACCCTTGCAGCATCAGAAGCACGCCTGGAGAAATGAAGGGATAACTTCATTAGCTCAGCCAGCAGAGGGAACTGCTAATCAGCGCTAATTGCTCTCACAGGTCTAACAGATAACCTACTAAGCTCAGTAAATACCCAGTAAGTCATGGCACTTCACACTTTCTATGCTGTGTCAGACTGTAAATGACCCAGCAGATTCCAGCACTGTGATCTCCCTCCACAACACTCCTCCAGGCCTTCATTTCCCCTCACTTTGACCTTATGGCTTTCTCCCGGAAGCAGGCTGAGCTCTGAAGTGGTTTTGGCACAATGGCATTTCTGTCTCTTTCTGGTCAATTGAGTACTCAGATAAATGAAAGTCCTGCCTGAAGCACACAAATTCTTTTCTCGCCTCATGTCTTCTCATTCTCCTCTAGTTCTGCTCCTGTCCCAGATATTTTCTGTGAGGCAGCAGCTGTACAAAGCAAGGGTTAAATCAGGTAGCTCATATTTAGCCACAACTTTGCAAAGCCAGAGGCAGGCTTGACCCACACTGACTGGCTTCACAAGCAGGCTGTGAGCTTGCACCACAGTGCCAGAGCCACAATGCCACAGACAGTTCCTGGGCAGGTACCACTCCTCCAGAGTACCCCTTGTAATTTCTCCCAGTTTTCCACAGAGGAAACACACATATAAGGTGCAAAACACTCTTTGCTTAATAACAGTTACTTCAAAAGCTCTGTGGTTATGAACAGCTAGTCAAGGTATGGCTTGTTTGCATCCCCTTCCCTGCCTCACCCCAGGCTGAGCCAGTGTGCTTCATATCTTCCAACGTGAAGTACTTCCCGTTGATATCAATATGCTTCCAAGAGGGCAAATGAAAGCAATCCCTTCCATCCCATTTGTGATAGAAGTCCAAGTTGCTTCATCCAGTGCTCATCCTGCTGTTTTATTTCTCCAAACCAGGTAAAATAAAATGTGCTTCCAATGCCTCCTCCCTGCCAACAGCTGTAGCTCCCATTCCAGCAGGAGCAGCCCACCAGCACAGCTGCACAAGGTAGAGTGGGAAATGAAAAATCCTCCATCAAACTTAGGCACTTCAACAAGGATCCATTGGACTGAGAACAAAGAAGGAATGCTGCAAAAACCTTAGTAAGCAACTTCGGATGATCTTAGGACATTGAGCAATGAGAGAAGCCAAAGGCAGCTCCCTCTTATACCAATGACCTGCAGGACACCAACATCCCTTTCATGGCCAATGAGCAGCTGGAGCACAAGCTGTGTCAGTCACACCTGAGTTGCAGAGGCCATATAGAAACCCCTATGGCAGCTCCCTGACCCCTAATTTCCTGCCCCCCCCAACATCCTAAAGAAAGGTTCGGGTAGCTGAAGACCTGGCCTACTGCATTCCCATAAAATCAGCAGGGGAGTCTCATTTGCAGGAATACAATGAATTAAACTGGCTGAGATCCAGGACTCAAGTTACACTAATTATGGTTTAAAATTAATGTAACACTAAACACCTGCTTCCTTCCATCCTGAGAAAGGTGCCTTAGAAGGGTGTTATGTCTAATTTCTGCTTTTACAACCTTGAGAGGAAGGTGCTTTTACCATGTGAAATTAATTGCTTAGGAGCTCTCCCTGGGCTCTCACATGGAAATCGGAACTTTTGAAAAAATGAGGGAGTGAAAAGACAGCAGCTGTAAGATGAAACCCATGATGGAAAAAAGGCAGCACCTTACTGAATTAATTTTTCTTTTCCTTGTAATACATCCCTGGTTGGCTTAGTAGTTGTCCACCTGCTTAACCCTTCCTATTCCATTGCAATTTATTTTGAAAAAACCTCAAAATTTTCCAGCCTGGATTATTTTTCTTTTTGTGTTTAAAACGAAACTAGTTAAGACACACAAAAAGCTGTCAAAGCTCAGAGCTAAATGAGCCTCATCCAGCCCACCCACATCTTGCAGTCTTCAAGGGAGAATGTCTCTCTTTTCGGGGCTACCTGTGTGGCACAGAGCCATCCTCTTCCTCCAGGTACCCTTTGTCCAGGCATGGCTGTCACCTACTAAGCAGCAGCCCTGCCTGTGCATGCAGCTTGGGAGCAGAAGCAAAGCCACTCATACAGCACTGCAGCTGGAGAAAAATTCTTTAGGGTACCACATGCTCCAAAAAGAGTTTCTGGGAACATCTCTGACTGCGGTCTGGTGACACAGCCCCCAGCCATTGTGTGGCAAAGTGCATGTTCCTTCCTCTCCTACCTGGCCTGGCATGCAGGTCCCTGTCTACCTCTCTCATGGCCTTTTTGGAAGGGCTTGGAGAGGAGACATAACCATTCCTGCTCATGGATCTTTAAAAGTTCTGTAACTTGTGCACACCCTTAGCACTCAGGAAATCAATTCCCTTTGGGACAGGCTTACAGCTTCTGAATGTTACTCACACAGAATAGTTACCCTAGAACAGTGATTTTCAACATGTGCATGCATTGTCATTTTTATTTTTTGCAGCATCTTGTGTTTCCTCCATTTTCAATGCTGTATTTCCAATTCCCCGTGTGCTGTGCACCTGCAGGGAGATTCATTCCAGACATCCAACTCTTTGGGCAACTTGGAGCAGCCACAACTTTATAAAGGAAAATAATGATATGTAAGAAACAATTTACTTTTCTCTTTTTTGGCTCAGCAAGCTCCTTATTAAGGTGGGAACAGGGATCAGCCACCTAGTATTTTGAGTTTGACCAACTTGGTCCTGAAAACAGCACCTTTGTTGATGTCTTAGAAGTCACTTGTTCTCCATGGGGCAGTACTTAGAAACCAGAAACCACCTGACTGACTTGCAAGTATTTTCTTACTCCAAAAAAAATTATAATGAGGTAAATCCCCCTCATTCTGTGAGTAGATTTTTCCCAAACTGAATAAAATCAGGTCATTGCTTCCAGCTCTGCATATAAACACTATAAACCCCTTTTGCTCCCCACTGCCACATTCTCAATATGTTGTGAGCCCAGAAATATATCCTTGATAAAAAAGCCAAGACATCCAATGGCCATGAGTTCCAGGAGAAGGGGAACAGGGAATCAGTCCCTTCCATCTCAGACACTGGGAGTCAACAGCTTCAAACAGCTGCAGTAGAAAGGTAGGAACAAGCCAGCAGATTTGATCAGAGGAGGTGGCAAATTACAGAGCCAAGAGGGAAGGAGCCGTAAGTGGCTGAACTGAGGCAAAGAAGTTAAAACACTTAATTTTTGTACTTGTTGATGCTATTTCAGTGCCTCCGTCTGTAACATCTGGTTGCCTTAGATACATGAGGTAACTACGGCAACTAGTTATTATAGGGAGAGGGATAAGAAATAGATCAACATAACTGAATTTGGCAGGCTCTAAAATAGCTTTTCTGTAAAGCAGAGGCAGGTGCAGAGGGTACACCAGCACCATGGGGCAGTGAATGGCAAAGGTGGCCACAGCAGGACAGCACCCTGGCATTAGGCTGTGTAAACATCTGGGTACATTACTGCTTTAGATCTGCTTGCAGCAGGATTACTGGCCAGAGAATACCAACATACTTGGGATGCTCAAAGGGGTTGCTCAGTATTTGTATTGGAGGTATTTTCATGTTAAGTCGTCCCATTCCCACCACCCTACCCTCCACAAACATTTCCCCCTCAAAAACAAAGAAGGTGTTGGGAAGTAGTAGTTGTCCTCCACAGATTTCTAACTACGGGGGTGGGGGGAGGAATATATGAGGTAAAAAGATTACGGCGACCAGAATCACTGTGAGCCTGAACACACTCACATCCTAAATATCAACACTTTAATGGCACAACTGACACTGTGCATTGGTGGTGTAATGTACTGAAGTGCCACAAAACAGATCAGAAAATGATGCACAGTTCTCGTTAATTGATAATTTTATTACTTTTCAGAATACTTAGTTAATCTGTTGGAAGGCGAGCAGCTTTCAGCCTGGGTTGTCTTCCCTGTAGAAAGTGATTAAAGTGCACTGCAACACCCCAGTGACCTCCTTGCTCCAGACACTAGGGAGGAGTGGGTGTTTCCAGATTTGAAAGGGAACCATCCAAGACTGCCAGAAAGACATGTTTGTGCCCAGAATGTCTGTCTGACTTTTTTTTTTTTTTCCTTGGCTTGCAGGAAAAGCTGTGTTAATAAATCCTTAATAAAGGATTGGCTGAAAAGCTGGATCCATGTGCTGTCTGAATATCCTTCACCAGGATTATTCTTGCACAGAAATTTTCCCTACATAGCTGGGACAAAGCCTTCATTTCATATTTGACTCAAAACTATAGACATTTACAGACAGAAGCCAGCACCACTGTTCCATGTAATGCATTTCATTAAAAATACCTCTAAGATCAGGGTGTTACAATAGCCAACCAGCCGCAGTTCTGCAAATGAAAAGCATCATTCACTAATCCTGGCAACACTGTATTCCAGACCACAAAGGGCGCTGCCTTATAATAGTGTTTACATATGAAATCTGAGTGGCTAAACCAGAAAGTCCCCACCTTTTTACCTCAGTAGGCTGCTCAAAGGAAGTCTGCACAGAGTTTTGCTTTCCTTAGGATGTTTTCCTCAGTAAACTGGCTAGTTGGTAACTAATGTAAGTTTGTATTTTTCCCAGCAAGATGGAATTCTTTGCTATGTATCTTCAGGGATGAGTACTGGTTAGATGGACAGAAATTAGATTCAGTCTCAGTAAATGTAAAGTAATACACGAGGGAGGAGTAGTGAGAGCATTTTCAAGCACCTTAAGGGCTCTAAACGAACTACCTCAATTTCATAAAGCAGCCCAGGTGGCAATGCATAGCTCAGTGAAATTCATGGCTTAACTTGCAGTCAAAAATGCTGACAACATATGAGAAGGCTTAAAGAATGGGCTGCAAGTTAAAAAAAAGAAAGTATTTTAAGACCGTTTCAAATGACTGAGCACTGGGCAGACTGAGGTATAATACTGTGTATTTACTAGTCAAAAGATTTCAGAAAAGATGTCACGAGGGTTTGGAAGAATTTCCTAAAGAATAGCAAGTAAGGATCCATTCCAATCAAAGAGTGATCTGAAGGAGTGAGACTATTCTTAAGGAAACAGAAAACTAGGAGGGGGCCTGAGAGCAAGCATGGGGAATGAGAAATGATCTGGAGATGTCAAGAGCTTGCCTTTTTCCTTCTTTGTAATAAAAAGAGGGGATATTCTACAACTTAGAAGATGGGAAGTGCACAACATTGAAAAGGAAACACTTACACAGTCCATGCATTTTAAATCCCTGGAAATTGCTGTTAAAGCAGTTGAGGAGGTTACTGCCTAGATACCCTTTCCTATTCTGTACCTGCACTGCAGATGCTTGAAGGGCCATGTGCTGGCTCTCTGCTCACCCCCCCATCACTGGCTGAAACCTTAGCCTGAAAGAAACCTGAATGAAAGTAGCCACGTAGCAAGATGTATGAGGTCTGGCAGCTGGGAGCTGGGGCACACACTACACTCCACTTCATTATGGGATTCAAAGCCAGCAACCGAGAGGTAGTAACAAGTATGTGATGAAACAGAGCTGCAGCTGCTGGCTCAGCGAATATAGGTCAGAGCTACAAAACCTTAATCTACGGAGGAAGCGTGAATGTCAAAAACATAATCAGATTCAAGCAGGATTGCAAGTTGTGTGGGCAACCAGAGCCCTAAGAGTTCACCTAAATTAACTGATAGAGAATTTATCTCTTTCTGTGTAAATGCAAATGAGACTAAGCAGCAAGACCTTCTGAAAACACAGTGACCTTGTCTGAAACTTTGGAAAAATTGCAAACTTTTTCCACCCAGCAGGCAATGTAGGTCCAGGACCTTTCAACAGTGGTGTTGCAAGCTCACCTCTGCAGTCTGCTGTTCAGACACTGTTAGCTGGGAGGTGTTTGAAATGGGAGGGTGAGTAGAGGAATGAGGTCACAACACCACAGCTTGGAACAGAGGAGCAAGTCATTGCTTTGGGGGACATCATCCACCAGGATATGGTGCATCACTGTATGCTAAACAGGGATGGTCATATGTTAAGCAATGAGCATCACTCTGTATTAAACAGAAAACAGAGAAGCAATCTTAAGTCAGACAGAAACTTGCCAGAAGTCAAATAGCTTTTTACCTGTGAAGAAGTGCCCTTTTGACAAGTCAAACCCATCTTTAGAGCTTTATTCTCTGTAAAACTGTAGAAGGTGATAGCCTCAGCATCATCAAATTGCCGTATTAATGTTGCAGGCACTGAGGCAGCTGCGGAGGACTGGCAAGAGCAGGTTTCCTGCTGTGGGCAGGGCAGTGAGCAAAGCAGGTGCTTGGGGGAGGAGCAAAACTGTCAGGTGAGGAAATATTATGACTTCTACTCAGAAAGTAAAATACAGGCTTCAATTTTGTGCGGCCTGTCAGGAGCATTTCTTCCTACATGTGCCATAATTTATGTGTGGGCCAATCTCACAAGCAGTGCTTCTAGGTGCAGGACACCTAATGATTCCAATAGAAAGTCATATTTGGGCTGCTTGCAGAATCCAGGAGCCCTGCGTTGCACATAATATCTTTGTTACTTTGACAGCCTTAGGAGGGGATAAGCTGTTCTAATCAGACATCCCTTTCATGAGCGAAAAGAGACCCTTCAAGTCTTGCTTTTTGCAGACACGTGTCTTTCTCACTGTTAATCTGAAAAGTGACATTGATTCTTTCCTCTGTAGCAGAGCCATGATTACTTAATTTGTAGCCACTGAAATGTATTGCAAGAATTTTTGTGAAAAGAAGCCAAGATTTCACAGCTGACTTGAAAACTAGAATGGGGACAGGCAGAAGAAGATCTAAGTCTACTCAAAGCTGAGTGAAAAAAGTACTACCCTTACTGGGATGAGGGTACTACTTCACCCTCTCTCAAGGACAGGGTGAAGTCAGGCTATACCCCGAAGATTAGGCTCTTTTCTTTATAGCACCATACACAGTGGTTTGAACTCTACCCACCTTTGGTCATTCCCTGATATCCGGGACATTAAGCCCTGCTGTAGTCCACAGAGGCAGAAGAGCAGCCTGGGCTTTGTGTGATGGGACCTGCTTTTTATAGAAGTGGATTATTATTGAGACTGGTTTCAACACAAAGAAGCCAAACAGACTCCTCCATGGCCACTAAGATTCTGAGGCTCACCAGCCTCCCATGAAACACCAAATGCTTCACCTCAGGTGAGTTAGGTGGTAGGAAAAGATTTTCAGCAAGAAAATCTTTCTGGCACCTCTGTCTTTAAACCTGTGTGCCTGCAACTTTGGGGAAAATGGAGGAAAAAAGTTTTTCAGAATTAATGCTTTTTCTTTAGAGTTGAATACCACGTATTTACTGTATACTAGTAATATTACTTATCAGCATTGCAATACAACATTCACTCTTTAACCAACCATCTAATGCCTTGGCTTTGTTAAAAGCTATTATAGGCAAACATTTCTGTTTGTGTTATTTTCAATGAAGTTGGAATCTGTACACAAATATTCTACTATTTTTAACACTGTGTGTGATAGCTACTAGTGCAACGAAAGACTATCAGGATATTACTAGGCTGCCAACATTTGCTTTAAAAATGTAACTTTTTATAGTAGCTGTGTTACATTTTCATGCTTTTTGTTTGGTTTGGGGTTTTTTTGGCTGCAATATGTAGTCCTTGTTCAAAAATTTACAGTTACTTTCCTTTTCAGGTTATGTGTATGCTCTTCACATGTAAGTTAGCTTTTAGCCATACATCATATTTTACAGAAACAGCAATAGGAAAAACACACACAAAGGTATTCCATCTTTAAAACTTTAAGTGTCATCATTAAGACTCTAAAGTGCAGTGGTTATAATAGTTATAAAAGGAATAATTGTCTTTGTGTTGAGTTTATAAAGCAGAATGCAATTCTTACTTCAGGAAAGTATGTCCAGGTGAGACTCAGCAGGAAAAAAATACGTCCATATAGTAATTTTCAATACAGTAAATTTAAAGGGATCTTTTTCTCTATTAAGAAAAGGATTTTTAGAATTTCTACTACTCTCAAAGGCAGCTCAGAAATTAGAAGACTTCTAGGAAAGGATTTCAAATGGAGGCAACTCTTGTCCCAGTACAAGAAGAGTCAGATAAGAAAGCTTTAATTCTAGTACAAAACAGTCTTTGACTTCAAAGGTTTAATTTCTAGCTGGCACAGGACCAATAAAACCAATAATTTCCTCTTTGGATTTTGTTTTCTACTAATTGAATGTCTGTTCTTATAAAGCATGTTAGTGAGTGGCACACAGTCCTGGCTGAAGCCCAGCTCACTGAGCTCCTGAATTTATCCATTTGGTGAAATACATAATTATGCGCATTGTGTGCACAGAGCCCAAGGTCCCACTGACTTTGTCAGCTGATAAGATCTCATTTTAAGACCATCAGCATCTGTTCATAAGTTATTATTCCTCCCATTCAGATTTCAGTAATGTTATTTGTTGCGGCTGTTTACCCTTGTTGGCTAAGGATTTCAAAGCAGCTTCAGGGATTTAGATACATTTTCCATTTTGTGTCCATATTTACATTTCCTTGAAGAACCCTGGTCACCCTATTTATAGACCTTTGTTAAGCTCTGTGACAGCAATCTTGTGGGCTTTGGACACAATGTTTATACGTTTCACTTAAGGATTGGTCAATGGATGACACAGGCTAAAATATGTATTTGAAGAGCACAGGCATCATTTATTCTCTGCCTATATAGTGGCCTGAAAAGAAGAATACTGGCTTGGACTGTGGCAGCAGTGACCTAATTTAGACAGTGGGAAGAATTATTTAGCCATAGAGGAAGTGACACATAGGACTATGTTGCCACAGGATACAGCAGTGTTTCCACCTTCAAAAGCAGGTCAAGGGAGATGATTCTGTCCCTTTTTACCAGGCTGGTGAGACCTCTCCTGGAGTGGGGCATGCATCTCTGGGGTCCCCAGCAGGGGAGAAGGACACTGACCTGTTGGAGTGAGTCCAGAGGAAGTCACCAAGATGACCAGAGGCCTGGAGCACCTTTCCTATGAGGAAAGGCCGAGACACCTGTGGTTATTCAGCCTGGAGAAGAGAAGGCTTCAGGGTGACACAGTTGTGTCCTTCCAGTACCTAAGGTAGTCTACAAGAAAGATGGAGAGGGACTTTTTGCAAGAGCATGTAGTGACAGGACAAGGCAGAATGGATTCAAATGGAGAGTAGGTTTAGGTTAGATACCAGAAAGAAATCCTTCACTGTGAGGGTGGTGAGGCAATGGAACAGGTTGCCCAGAGATGGATGGATGCCCCATCTCTGGAAGTGTTCCAGGCCAGGTTGGATGAGGCTCTGAGCAGCCTGGTCTAGTGGAAGGTGTCCCTGTCCATGGCAGGCGGGTTAAAACTAGATGACATTTAAGGTCCCCTCCAACCAGAGCTGTTCTCTGGTTCCATGACTTTAAGGGCTTGTTAGGTTATATGGTATTTTATGTCCAGCCGTGTCTCCTTTCAGGCTGGCTCTTCAGGACCCCTCCGGCCCCGTGGCCCTGCAGTTTCACAGAGCTCGCAGGCACAGTGCCCGGCGGCGAGGCAAGGCGAGGCGAGCACTGCTGAGGGCACTGGGGGCAGGCATGCAGTGCCAGGAGCTGACGGCTATCGGCCGGGGACAGCTGGCTGCGCCGCGCTCCGCTGGCCGCGCAGCAAGCAAGCCCTCCTTCCTCGCTGCTGGGAGAAGCCGTGCTGGGGGAAACAGCAGCCTCTGAAGAGAGGGGCTGGCTGCGAACCGCGCCTTGCCCTCGGCCCGCTCCGGCCGCCGCGGCCTCCTGAGGGCACTGCTGCCCTGCGGCGCCACCGCGCGGCCCCGCGGGACACGGCGGGACAGGCCGGGAACAGCTCCCCAGGGACCGCCGGGTGAGCCCTTCCCTTCCCTTCCCTTCCCTTCCCTTCCCTTCCCTTCCCTTCCCTTCCCTTCCCTTCCCTTCCCTTCCCTTCCCTTCCCTTCCCTTCCCTTCCCTTCCCTTCCCTTCCCTTCCCTTCCCTTCCCCTTCCCTTCCCTTCCCTTCCCTTCCCTTCCCTTCCCTTCCCTTCCTTCCCTTCCCTTCCCTTCCCTTCCTTCCTTCCCTTCCCTTCCCTTCCCTTCCCTTCCCTTCCCTTCCCTTCCCTTCCCTTCCCTTCCCTTCCCTTCCCTTCCCTTCCCTTCCCTGCCCTGCCCTGCCCTGCCCTGCCCTGCCCTGCCCTGCCCTGCCCTGCCCTGCCCTGCCCGGAGCGCTTGGCGCATTCCGAGCGACACACACACACACACACGGCTGCTAAAGGTGTGACATGCGCCCACCCGACAGCAAAAAGCGATCTGCTTGTTTCCCTGTGCAGCGCTGCCGGGTTAAAAGCATCTTGTCTGATCTCCCTTGCAGTCTGCTCGGGAGAGCTGGCATCCACGGAGGCATTCTTCGTGCATGCTGGCGGCACAGAGCACACACACCACACCGGGACTTCTGAGTTTCCATTTAGATCACACTGCTCAAACATGAGAATGAGTCACCCACCATACTGAAAACCATGACCTTTGTATTTACACCGAAAAAGGAATGATAAGCTTAGTACAGGGAAAGAAAACCAGAGGGAAAACATCCAAAAACATAAAACACCCAAACCCAGGCATGTCTTTGCTCTTTGAAACATGATCAGCTGCTGTTATTCACATGGAAGCTGAAGAAGTTGTGGCTGTCATTGGGTTTGTTTGGTGCATCTGCATGAACTCCAAGGGAATCATGTCAGCAGCTCTGCAGTCCCTGCAGCAGGCATATTCTGGTCACAATAAAGCAGGGCAAAGCTTTTTGTGTCCATTCATCCAGTAAAGAAACCATGTGAGAGATTTTATTTAGAAATAGAGTCCATCTTTAATTTAGAGCAATTCTGCCCCTCAGCCATCCTCAGCAACACACAATTATCCTGTGAGGGAACAAAATGCTGGCATGGAAGACTGCTTACTGTCAAAGTAACCAAAACATGAAGATCCAAAAGGAAACAAGTCCTACAAGACCTTTAAAAATTATTAACGGGACAGATTTTTTGAGTGTGGCTTTCCATCCCCTTCTAAGGAAGAACAAAAAATATTAAACTGATTTCTAGTACTTTTCATCAACAAAGCAGAAGCTGCAGCACTAACTACACAGCAGATAGAAGTGTAGTGCGGTGGACTCAAATGGGACCTGACAAAGAACAAGACTTTGAAGAGAACAGACTCAAAGTGTATCAACATTTAAATATAGTAGGCCAGTCTGACTGAGAAAACCCAGGCATTGAAGGATTTATTTTTTATGTCTCTGTTATATTTGGAACATCCCTTCACACAAAGGGGACAAAATCCTTGCATTGATTGTTTTGTGTAAGTGAAGACAATGAACTGGACAGGTTTCTAACATATCCCTGAAGTGTCGCCCATCCAGCAGACAGGCTGGATCCATGGGGTGAGGATGAAAAGAACAGGGGCTGCAGGAAACATTTATGAGCAGCCTGCTGAGACAATCATTAGAGCTACTTGCATCCATCTCATTCTCCACTACATTCAAAGGGTGTTCTCAGAAGAAAATTTGGCTGTGCACCAGTGGGCAGCTGCATTTTTAAGTGGAAACCCCTGTTAAATAAAAATTTTCTGTGTTATAGCATGAGCTCTACCATCTGTTGTCAAGTTCATTTATGACCAGTTAAGCTTGCAAAAAGCCCAATGAGGAACTTAAATGATGCAAAAGGCAAATGTCCTTGGGGAAACTGTTTTGTATTTCCCACAGGGAGCAAGAACTTTTGTGCTTTAGTGGCACCTACAACACTAAAAAGGAGATAAATGAATGTTAGAACCAGACAAAACCAGAGAGAATAAAGCAAGCAAGCTGCTTCATAAAGGCTACGTAATTGAGAACTGTAATGGCAGGCCTGCATGCTGAAAAACACCTTCTAAATACTCATTTAAGGTGCTTCAAATAATTGACACTTTGTATAATAGTCTTTCTACAAAATCCAGTGATGATCAATAGGAACAGCCTATTGATGCGGCGGTTTCTGCATTTCAAATGGTTTGTCTTCATGTGCTGTCTATGGCCAATTTCAGTTCATTTTGTATTCACTGGTTGGTTTTTTTTTGAGAGAGCCACACACGCGCCCGATTTCATCTGATGGAAAGCCTGGATCAGTTGCCAGCTGCTTCTTTCCCTGCAGGAGAGAGGAGACTGAGTTCTCATCAGATAACACCTGGTACTGGACACCTGGAATGACAAAGCCTCCAGGATGCTGCTGGCCATGCTGACACTTCCAGCAGCAGCAAGTTGCTGTCTTCTCCTAACATCTCTACGGGGCAGTGGGAAGAGGGAGCACAGCTCTTCCAGCCTCTGCTCCTTGCACCAGCTCCAGCCCTTGCCTCTCACTCTCCCCTTCTTACAGGTGGGAAACTTGAAGGCCCATCCTCAAGCATGAGATGAAGTTTATCAACCTATAACCAGACAAGGGCACAACAATGGGGAACTTGGCAAAATGTTAGCTTTTTTCTATAATTTTAGAAACCAGCTGAGGAAATAGTTCTATAAGGAAAAAAAGCAACAGCTTCCAAGCTGTTAAGGGAAGATAGAAAAGGTGGGAGATGAGGAGGGATTATACTCTATGTAAAAGAGTGGTTTGAGGACATGGGCAAGAGGACAGATCAGCTGGGTTCCTTTGGGTCAAAATCGGAGGAGTCACCACCAAGTGAGTGCTTGTGGTAGGTGTCTGCTCAGGAGGACCTGATATGGAAACAGACAAAATCTTCTTCAGATGATTGAAGACTAGCAGTGGCAGCCTTAGCTGCACTGATAAGATTATCCTAAGGAGTGTGAAGAAGGTGAGTAGCAGAATAAAGCCCCAGACCTTCATAAGAGCAGATTTCATCTTGCTCAGGGAGCTGTTAGGAGGTATCTCAGAAGTCTGCCCTGAAAGCCAAAGGTGTTCAGGAGCATTGGGAGACTTTCAGAGACAGCATTCTCCAAGCACAAGAGCAGTCCATCCACCTAAGCAGGAAAAGGAGCAGCCACAGCAAGAAACCAGCCTGGTAAAACAGTGAAATACTGAAACAACTCAGATGCAAAAAAAGGAACATGAGAGTGATGGAAAAGGGAACAGGCTTCCAAAGCAGAATACAGAAATACTGCACAGGCATGCAGAGATGCAGAGGGAAAGGGTAAAGACCAAACATAGCTTGAGCTGGCAAAAGATGTCAAGAATAGCAAGAAAGTACTAACATCCTGTATGGTGTGTTAGCAAGCAGAGGGACAAGGAAAAGGCAAGTCCACTGTTGAGTGGGGGTGGCCAGTTAGCTACAAATGACAGACAGAGACGTGAAGATTTTCCTTTATGCCTTCTTTGCCTTGACCTTCATGAGGAAGGTCATCCTCCCAAGTCTCTGGAATCAATGATGAAGCAAATAACAAACTGGTAACAGTGGGAGAGTTCTGAGTTAGCTGAGGTATGTGTTGGCTTCTCCCAGTTGCCTTCTTCTTCATGCCCAGAAACAGCTTCCAGGAGGGCCCACTCCATAATTTTTCAAGGTACTCAAGTGAGATTGACTCATCTGTAATTTCCCAAATCTCTTTTTTTCCCCTTTTTGTAGATGGGCGTAATATTTGCCCTTTTCCAGTCAGCTGGGACTTCCCCTGAACTCCGTGACCTGTCAAAGATGTTGAAGTGTGCCTCTGCAATGATGTTGGCAAGCCCTTCCAGCAGCCTCGGATACATTCTGCCAAGTCCCACTGACTTGTACATGTCCCACTTGTACAGATGGTCCCAAACACTCCTGAGCTCCATTTCGCTCTCCTTGGAAACCTTTCTAACAGTTTCCTGTGAAGCTGTAATCAGGAGTAATTTCACATATGATCATCTGCATGTATTGTATAGAAATGTGAGACCACCAAGAGAAACATGATGGAACAGATCTGTCAACTTTGATGAAAGTAAAAACCAGTGCAACGTCCAAGGATCGACCAAGTGGTCAGGCAGGCTAAGAAATGAACCAGAAGAACTGTGGTAATCCTCAGCCAAAACAAAGAAACCATAAGCCAACTAGCCAGAAGAAGAAGAAATAAAAAAGCAATGTTAAAACACATCCGACCGGACACTCTGGCATCGTCACCTACTGCAAGAGGGTTCCTTAATGTTATGCTGTCATTGCCTTGTTCAAAAGCCAGAGAGAATTGTAATAAAGCTTTTTTTCCTGAAGTTCATGCTCATGAATGCTCACATTTTACAACACAACAGATGTTTAGCAATGTGACAAGTCAGCTGGAGGGCCTGAAGGCAAGACTGGAGCAGCCCTTGCTGCACAGACAACACAATCATCTTGGAAGCCACAGCCAACTTGGATGCCTGGCAGAACAAAAAACCAAGCAACCACACTATCAAAGTGAAAGCACTGGGAAACAAGGGTATATGCTGGGGTCTGCCAAGGTGCTGCAGAATTGAATTCTCCAATCATAGTACGTTATTTTTAAGGGGGCATTGTTGCCTAATTTACATGGAGGTATCTGATAAAATCAGAGTCCTATTAAATACCTGATTAACACAAAGACATCTTTCAGCCAGGTTCTGCCTTATGATAGACACAGGAGTGTAATTGCTCAGATACCATCAACATGATAAAAAGGACAAGTAGAAATGACATTTTAGTGATGCTAGTCCCAGGCAGGCTGTAATCCTTGCAGAGTAATTTCCCATCTCTGTGTGAACATGTAACAAAGTACACAGATTAACAGTAGTTTTCTATATTGATCTTTAATGCCATATTGTGTTCCATGGGGATAAGAAGGGCTGCTCCAGTGCCTTTGTTTTCCCACGGCTATATGCAGAATTACTCGTGTCCTGCCAGGTCTGAAGTGGCTGACTTTCAAGAACACCTAGTATATTCACCATGGATAATGCATGTGATTCCTCAGAATAAAAGACTTGTAAATATGCATGCTATGCAGGAGGAGACTTCAGGAATGAGTTGGAATCAGTGCCGAGTTCTCAGCAGTAAAGCATTCCCACAACAGGCCTGTGAGAGCTCCTGTTTGGTTCTGTGCAGGTACACAATGTGCGTTGCAGCACACTGTGGAAGGGAAGCACTTCTTGTTTAAACAACTCAACATAGAAAAAATGTTAAAAAAGCCTAACTAGGAGTGTAATCATATTCACATTTAGCTTTTTTCCTTTTTTTTTAAACAGGCACAAACATATAATAATGTATTTTATTTTCCCTATTATTCAAATAAAACCTTCACCTTTACTCAAATAGATATTTCATATTTTTATTATCATTAATTATGTGTATTACAATAGCAGCCAGAAGCCTCTGAATTAGTGCCCAATGCACAGATTCCTTTTGTACAAACAGATGCTAAAAACCACCCCCAGCTCCAAACTGATGACAAATGAAATCATGAGGATAAAGAAGTCCCTTTGGGATTCATGTCTAAGCAGTCAGGCAGAGACCCAAGGAACATGCAGCATGCTAATGGCTGTGATATTGTTTTTGCACTTTGGAGTAGGCTCTGGAGGAAGAAAAGAACTGGATCTGTTGGTGCATCACGTTTCCCTTATGGGACTCATTTCTTCATGCTTGCTGATGATCCTAGTTTCAATCCTTGCCCAGTAGGAACCTGAGATTCAGCTGGTGAAAAATGTGTCCTCATTGAGGACCCATAGTAAATTCCCATTGTCTCCCTTCAAACCAGGATTTTGAGTCTGCTCTCTGGTGGCAGATACAAACAAAGGGAAGAAAGAAGCCGCAGAAAGAGAAGGTGGCAGATCTGCAGACAGGTAATTTACCCAGAGATGAGCACAAGAATTCAGTCCTACCTGCCCTGTAAATGGGGCTGGTTGGATGCTTTCCAGCAGGACTGATGTCTTGGAGAATACTTTCCAGAAAAATGCCACTGAAAAAATTAAGATGAAGTGGGAAAATATCTGCACCACCTTGCCTGGAGGTGATGGTGGTTCTGCTTCCTTGTCTCTATGGTACCAGTGCCTAGGAGATACAGAACTACCCCAGAACAGGCTAGAAAGAGGTTGTAAAAGATCCAGCAGGAAAAGACAAAAGAATACCACAGATAAGAGAGCCTCAGTTACACACCTTCAGAGAGGCAGAGGTAGCTTGGGCCATCACTGAATGGGACAATCTACCTGCCTGGCTGAGTCTAGGCTAGGGTGATCTAGTTTTTTGAAGGCCACATAGAGGTGAAAGTGAGACTGGTTCTTCATTTGGCCTTTTTGCCAGTCACCCAGGAGCGAGTCTTGCACATTTGCACTGAACTTTACATGCCAGATATATAAACAATGCAGAATTATTCTCCTGAGAGGTGAAGGTGGCTAAGCCCATCCTTTTGTTTTATGCATGAGAAGCTCGTCATGACACAGTGATCACCTTGTCAGCTTCATAGGTGCTCTTTCCCCACAGAGCAGTACTACTGCAACCAGAGCAGCTATGCAGTGAACCTCACAGCTGTAAAACCTACCTGGGGAGAAGCACTCCCTACCAGAGACGTTTTCCAACAGGGAAGCCAAAACTACACTAGGTAAGAGATCTCTTTGCTGTCTGGTAGGAAACAGAGAACTTGCCCTCCTGAAGGCTCTGGCTGCAGATGGATTCCTGCAACACTCACATGTGCAGGAAAATGTCAGAAAATTATCCCTTGTCAGGAAATCTTTAAAAATGCTGCCTTTTTCTCTTAGGAGTTCCTTGAGACTCTGTTCCCTTCAACTTCCTCTACACAGTGGCTGCTGAAGAAGGCTGCAGAATATTGGACATGAACCAAAGTCAACTGAGTAGCCAAGATTCCCTTCTAAATATGACTACTGTTATTCTTTAATGCCAAACCTCTGGTCCCATTGCTCACCAGCTCTCAGTGTGACAGAGGCTACACTCTGACTTCAGCTCAGATGGGCCAAGTTCTGGAAACAGCTTCATGCTACCTAAGTAAATCTCTGCTTTCTAATGAAAATAGCAGAGGGAATGACAAAATTGTTTGGGCAGATAAAAGAATGAGTGTTTGACCCTGACCAAATTCTCCATCTTTGGGTAATCCCTTCCTGTCCTGTAACTCAGGAAATATCTACAGCTGGTTGTCACTGACCCTTTCCCCACCTCCTAGCAGCTCTTTGTGTTAAACTATAGTGATGTTACTCCTGTAGCAGTGTACCAGGCACATGTCACTTTCAATTCCAGAGGTTTGAACTCCTCTGGAGAGGTGCAATAAGGCAGAGGTGAATCAGGGTCACTGTAAATGCTCTTTGCTCGAGATTAATCTGACATGCTTTTAAAGCATATCAGCTGTATTTTGCCTGTTATCATCTGCTTGTGGCAGCATTACACACACCTATTTATACCCACAAGTCAATAAGGGGCAGACCAGGACCTTGTCTCCGGCACTGTTTTGAGACTGGAGTGCCTGCTTCCTCTGGGAAAGATGGGAAGGGATGATGTTACCTGCCAGACTACCACAGGGAGGCAAAGGTGGCAGCAGCACTATGGCTTCCTTCCATCTCCAAGACCCAGCAAAATGGGTAGAGCTTAGTTGCAAAAAGCAAACCCCGAGGCAGAGCTCACGGGCCCCCATCAGTCTGGTCCTTGGCCACATTGTCCCCTGTCTGGGAGCATCCCACACACCCGGCCGGCAGCTCTCTCCTCCTCACAGAGTCCCCAGGCCGATGGATCTCAGCTCCCTTTTGCCACTTGCTGGGGAGAGGTGCCAGGGAACAGGGGGCAGGCAGGGAGCCCATTGCCCCATGTGGGAAAGGAGAAAGCCCTGCTGCTGCTTCTGCAATGGGGACAGCATGCTTGGCTTCATGGTGCACCTGTCCCCATCGGCCACTTCCACCCAGAGCAGCACCACCACCACCACCACCATGTGTGCCATGAGGGTCCTTCCAGCTGTAAAATTTCCCAGGAGACACCAGGGGCAGCAACAGTCTTCCAGTCTGTCGTGACACCTGGGATTTTGGCAGCAACCCCACGCCCCATCGGGGGCTGCCTGCCGGCGCCCTGGCCCGCAGCGAGGACACCATGTCCCCTCAGTTCAACACCTTCTCCGAGAAATGTCCCAGCTTTCCCTCCTCCTGCACAGGCTGGCAGGCTTGTTCACCACAGGAAGAGCCACTTTCCTGGGCTAGGGCTCCACCAGGCCAGCGTGGCCCCCCACTCCCCGGGGCCGGGCGGGTGCCCTGCAGCTCCGCACACTTCTCCTTGTAGTGCTGGGCATTGCCGGCGAAGGTCTCGCAGCGGCTCACGTTCTCCTCCTGCACCGGGCTGCCCACGTTCTCCTCGCTTGACCCCGAGGCTGTTGCCCCCTCCTGAGAGTTTTGGCTAAGGTAGACAACAATGATGTCACCCTTGAAATTCATTACTTGTCCACTTGAAATAAAGGTGGAGTTACTGTTTCCAGTCACATTTCCTAGGGAAGGAGTGGGGAGAAAAGAAGATACACATGATTAATATTTTCCCCTCACAAGGTGGACACTTAGTGCAGTGAACTTAATCTGCTGTGGTGGCTTTATTCTTGTTCCATTATTTTTTCCCCTGTGACATGAGGATGTTCTTATAATCAATGCCTTCCACGGGACCTTTTCATTATTTCCATTTTTGTCTCCTGAGGACAAAGTCTGTCATACACAGGGAGCCTGTCTGGAAGGGTTGGAAACATTTTCCTCTGAGCTGTGATCTGGGAAGCCAGAGAGAGGGTGACCATCTCATGTTCCCTGTGCTGCATAATGCACAAAGCTGTGTCCAATCTGCCTCCGCCTGCGGTTTGTGTTGAAATGCTAATTATTTCTGATTATGAGATTTATTTTTTCTTAAAATCCCAGAAATCACACTGTTTACCAAAGAGGCAATAAAACCCCAATCAGTCCTACCATTTGGGCCAGATAGGAGGCTTACTGAATAAATACTGAAAGACTTAACATCAGATCACACAGTTACACAGCATCCAAATGACACAGAGTTTACACAATTATCTTATGTGGGCAGATCCTCCACCTAGGTACACTCTGGCACTCACCTAGCCCCCTCATGGATTTACCTGGATATAGGCTGACTCCAGTGAAGAGACAGAGTCTATTTTATAGCAGCTTAACAGAGTTATGGTTTCAGTCAGTCTGCCTGAGGTTAGAGATTTTTCAGTATAAATTTAATCTTTCTGCTATTCAAGGACTGGGCTGCTGACCTAAGTGACAGCAGGGCCAGGCTCTGGGAATTAATAAACTTCCCTCAGAGCAGAAAGAAAATAACTGAGAACAAACTTCTAACATGAAACTAACAAGCTTGTTAAAGTTTGAAAATGAAACAAACTGAAGAAACCAAATAAACAAAACTTTCCTAGTCTGTGAACACACTTACTAAGAAATGTTTTCCCTGCTGTGCTTCACTTCATTATTACTTGGAGACTGATCTGACACCTTTTAGACATTTTGTGCCTTTCTTCATTACATTCCTCAACACTTGAGACATTCCCATTTTCCTTGCAGGTAAGCATGGCCCAGCCCAGAGAAATGCTGTTTTTCCAGCGGTCATGGGTGATGTTTGCACGCCAGCACTGGGCACTGGTCTCCAGCTGTGCAGAGTCAGGATCTGTTCCTGCTCACAGCTGAGTCTGGGCAGCACTCGAGTGTCTCTCTAATAGGCCCCCCTTAGGCAGTCCTATTTATTTCACCTAAACCACTGCATTCCTAGCTCTTTGCTTTCTTTCCAAGTGCTGTTGATTAACACGAGGTGTCCATAAGGGTTTTTGCTGCGGGAGTTTTTCCCTGCCGGTTCTTCCCCCTGTGTTCAATTCAGTTTGGCTGTTTGCCATGAGCAAAACTCTTGGGCATAATGGCAGTACAAAAATAACTGTTTGTCTTTAAACAGATTGCCTGTCACTCACAAAAGGTGCTGTGAAGAAGGTTACCACAGCTCAGCATGAGATCAAAAATTTAGAAATATATGTGACAGTGGGGAAGGGGAAAAAAAGTCAGATTAACACATTTATAATGTTTAGTTGAATGCGGCTGGCAAACCTCCAGTGCTTTCTGAAGATACCATGCTGAAACAAAAGGATATTTGAGGCCCAAAAGCACAGAAAATGGACACAAGGGCTTCCTAGACTGTGCCAAGAAAAGCACTTCGTACCCGAAAAGTATAAGGGACACCTTCAGCATGAAAGCATTATTCTCTGCAGTGTTTCAGTCTTTTTATCTCTTCAAACTACCTGATATTAATTACAAACACAAATTAATTTTTGTGGTAGCTGTTCACTAAGAACTGGGACAACGTAAGCAAATAATTTTCTCTGAGACATTTAATGGCCTCTAGGTGGTAAGAATAGCTTGTCACTGCCAAACCAGCCTGGTTTGGGATCTGGAAGTGAAAGACTGCAAAACCAGTCCCAGTTGTGAGTCAGCTAAGTCTTCCTGCACTCGTGCTTTATGCCGTAGCCCTGCACAGGACTTGAGGTGGGCCTGAACTGACCCTTCATGTTCTGACTGCCTCCAGGCTTGTGGGGTTTGAAAAAAGTTCTTGAAGGCTTACCTCCATCTCCAGAGGTGGCCCCTGGAAGGGGTACCTGTCCAGAGGTTCACTTTGGTCCTCTAGGGTTGTTTCACAGGAGGGACAGAGTTTACCAGTTCTGTTGTAATTTTGAGTGTTAGTGAACTAAGACCAAAACTTCATGGAATTTCCTACTGCCTTTTTCTTCCCATTTTTCATTGACCCTCCATTGTACCATTCTGTTTTAGCATTAACTGTGCGCAAAGCCCGGTGGCTTCAGTTGCTTTGAGAAGCTTTACAGAAAGTTATTTTACATGCACATTTATTCCATCTGGGCATTTCACAAGGCCTAGTAAAATGACAGATGCTGATGCACCCACACGAGCAGCCCCACTGTGGCTGGGCTGCTTCAGTGTGGAACCTATGGCTAAGCCCTGTCCCAGTCCTCATGCAACCAGGCACTGCCAGGAGGGCATGGCCATTCTGTGGGCAGAACAATTACTCTGCCAGCAAGCCATGTTACCCACCCATCAACTAACCCACGCTCTGATGCTGCCCACAGCTCTGTCAGTATCCTCCTGCAGTCATGCGTAAAAGCTGGCAAATTAGGAACACAGTATCTGTGCTCAGGTTTCACCAGATGGCACTATAGCATGTACATATCTGAAGGCACAGACACAATTAAAATCCCATATAAAGAATTATGCTGCAGATTTAAGATGGCACTCGCTAGCACGGCGCTTATATCCAACCTCTCCTGTTTGCTCTATTGCTCCTTAATATTTTCTCTTTCTCTTCCTGTCCTATTTAGAAAGAAAAGCAGTACCAAATATAACTTGACTTTTAGTTGTACCTCAAGAGTCACCTTCCAACAATAACAAAGATAATCTGTGTTCTCTTTAGTCCTGCTGCATTTTGTATAGATCAGATAGTGAAACTGCATCAGGATTTCAGGAAATTGAAGCAGCAGAAAGTTTCTGCTCTTCAGAAGATGAATGCTACACACTTTCAGATTGCCATATGGAATGCATGTTGAGAGAGGAAGGGCCTTCAAGTGTGTTGTTTTTGGGCTTTGGCAGACTGACAAGAATGTCTCCAAAAGAAATTTTAAGGCACGACATGGTTTTAAAGAAGGGCAACAGCTTACAACTGCTGTGGGTATTACAGTAATACTTGGATGCCCCAGTCAACACTAAGGTCTCATTATGCTTGGCAGTGCATTGACATAAATAAAAATAGAGCATCCGACTTTATGAGATTATAATCTAAAATAACTAATAACATATGACAGGCAGATTGCAGACTTTTATACTGAAAAAAAGCCTGGGAAGGAAGGTTTCATCCAGAGAAGGCTCATAACTTCCCTTCTGCTGCTTTTGCTTGAGTGACTTTTTTCCCCTGTTTTCATTTGACAATTTTGATTTATTTACTCAATTAATAAATTGGTAGACAATTACTAAATTGGCATCAGTGTTTCAGAGTTGTTTAGGGGACAAAGCACATGTTCATGGAGAAACAGTATCTGTATGAAACTATTTTATTGAACACTTATATTCTAGCAAATAAAAACAAAGAGCTAAAAGAAGAAAATTGTAGATAATCTCTTAGACCCAGTCATGGCCATCAGTTGACAGCTCCAGCTGGAGTTCCACAGACCACTGTATAAATGTAACTGGACTTAAACCTAGTGGCAAAAATGTGTGTGCATGCTGGTGAATGGAAAGTATCTGTCTGAGTATTATGCACCTTTCCTTCACTCAGCCTCTAGGTGCCTCATATTGTCTTCCTTCTAAGTTTTCTCCAAATCACACACCTGCAAACAGAACTCTCTAGCCTCTGCAGTGACAGCCAGAAAGTGAGTTCTGCATTGCTGGTTAGATCAGGGTGGGACAATGGTCCCTGGATAGGCTCGTTCTTCTTGCAGAATTCAATACAAACCAAATGGTCTTACTACTTCAGATTTTTTTTTCGGACTAGCTTCAGGGCAATTAAGTGAAAAGCCATAATTTTCTTCCCCTCCTAAATCAGATCCTCTGAATACTAGTGAGCTAGCAAGGAGAATAATGTTATACAACTATGTATGGTTGAAGCCTAATGGGCTTACCAGATGCTGGAGGGAGGTCTGAAGTGCTGCTGTTTGTCCCTGAAGTGCTTCTGTGTGTCCCTGAAGTGCTTCTGTTTGTGTTCTGGTACTTCATGTTGGTACTATCTGAAGATGCATCTTCCATACCAAGATCATTTGCTAGAGTGCTCTGACCAGCAGAGAGAAAATTTAAACCACAGTTGCACTGTGCACAGGAACCAGTTTCTGGGGAGGTGGAGGTGCTGTGAGCTGCAGCACAACAGGGTTTGCTACACTTTTGGGGAGATTCTCTGTACAAAATGCCACACCTCACACAGATCTTCTCTGAGTCACAGTTTGTTGCAAAATGATCTGTGTCTTTGTTGCCCGTCTCCTTCAGGCAACTGTGGGCATGTTGGCAAGATTTCTGAAGAAGTTTGTCCATGGCAATGTGTGCCCCATCTGTGCTGGAGGGAGTGTGAAAGCCTTGACAGACTGATACATCCTCTGTACTCCCAATACCTGAAAAGTACTGGTTCAAGCTGTCATTCTCCCCTGCCTCCATTGGTTCTGAAAATGACGACACAGTTTTACTGGCAGTCCGACTTAGTAAAGATAAATAATCGGTGTTATTGAGATCCTTATCCATGTATTCATCTTCCGTGGGAACTGGTGGGAATTGGTAATCATCAGCCTCGGTTACCACAGGAAAGTCTCCTGCCTCACAGGGCTCTGTGCTGGGGCTCTCATTCTTGCAAGGAGTGGGACCAGTGGTGCAGCATGAGTTTCCAGGGACAGGAGAGCCAGAGGGGCCCAGCAGACACGTATCTTCAGAGGTCTGGGGGACAGCAGGACTCGTGATGTTCACAGTAACAAATGCATCTCTGGGGGATTCCTGAAAGAAATTAAAAGTAAAAATGCCTCTAATAAGGAGATTGGCATAAAGTTATTTTCTAGACAAAAAAGGAAAAGGCAGATCATAGTCCTTCCTCTGTGTGGAGCTGCTGAGATTGAGCAGCACTGCTATATTTCAGTCTTGAAGTGTAATTCTATTCTGCTGTGAAACTCACTGGTGCTTGCTCAGCAGGTGTTCAGAACAAAATCTGGTGGCCTGGGGGGCAATAACATTTAATCTTGTGAGACAATTATTCCTAGCTTTTTTGAGACCATTTAAGAAGAGTTAATAAATCTAGAAGAGTTGTTGGATTCTGCTGTTCCTTATGGACCATTAGTAAGACCCACCTAACTGCTCATGAGGTTTTGGAAATCCCCCCATGTGTCTGAAGGACTTTTGACCTGTGAAGGCCTTACTGGGGGCTGAACTTTTAATATCAGCAATAGTTGAAGAAAGAACCTGGGTTGATTCAGAAGTTCTGAGACAAGCTAGGAAAAAACACAAACAAGGTTGTATTAACCAGAAAACTTAGGACAACAAATGCAAAGGCCTATAACATCATGTTGTCCCACTACTTGACAAAGTAAAGCTTTATTTTTGCTAGCATCTCCCAAAAAAGGGTTGGACAGTACTTCAGGGGTTTTGATCAGTTTGTACAAGTTGTGCTTTAAAAATGGGCATTTGGGAACTGACACCTTTAATTTCTAGTGTCTGTTCAGATCTTCCAAGATAGAAAAGAGAGTGTAAGTGCTGCCAGCCACTAATTGCTGTTGATTCACTCCTCTCTCCCAGAGGATTTGAGCAGCTGCCAAGACAGGAGGTTGCATGAAAACTTATGAGACAAAAGAGGAACTGCCTGCTCAGAAAGGTGGGTTTTTTGGTATGTTTGGTTCTTCCTTTAAGCAGTGGAATTTGAGCCTTTCAACAGCTAAGCTCATCACAGCTTCTAGAAGGGGTGGTGGACACATCCACTGTGTTAAGCAGCCTGTGCACAAGAACTTGAATCAGTACCACCATCTGAGTGTTTCAAGCATGGGGCTGGTGATCTTCCAGAGCAAAAGCTCTTACTTATTCCCCATAAGAATGGACAAGAAGGACTTCTTCCTCCCTAGAGTAAAGGATTCAAACAGCCAATTTCTTTGGCTGAAGAGCTGATGGCTCTGTTTAATGCCTTGCATGCCTGGCATTTTTGGCATCTACCCAAAGCCAGGTTTCTTCCCTGTGAGCACTCTGGTATGTAACAAGGGGCAAACTCAGCTGAAGCTTTTCCTGCTCTTAGGATTTAGAAAGGCTCTCTCCTAGGCAGTCTCAGGTGTTCAGCAACCAGTGGGTTCATGTTTAACTTTCTCGTCATAAATTTTAAATAATCACGAGACCTTTATCTCTGTTAAAACTGGCTGAAATCAGAGAACAGGTTCAGAAGCTATTTGTGAATGGTGATTGCATATGGCTCACATTCACAGAAAACCAGACTGAAAAAGCCAAAGCTGCAAGCATTTTTTGAGGAACTCAAGATTTGTTGTCTAGTCAAAGATTACTGTGGAGTCTGCTTCAGAAGGGGTGTCAGGAATGCCATGAGGAAAACACAAAACAAAGGGAAAATGCTACCATCTTTGACTTTACCTTTGTTCCTTTTATTTGGCTGCACACTTCATTAGCCCAGTTCTGTAGATCTGCTGTAGGGAAAACAAAAGAGTAGCTGTGACATATAGCAGGCACTTAAGTTAACCACAGACCTAAACACCCACAGTCATTCACAATCCGCAATATCATATTAAATAAAACCAGCAAGCCTGTTTTTACTGCCTGTTCAAGTGTCCCACCATCGGTCTAGCTGAGGATTCGTTGTAACTGGAACAGGGATATATTTCTGTGGAACAAATGTTTCCAAGATCCCAAAATAGACCACGGTTAAACTGTGTTCCACATCAAATGGGGTTTCTTTCCTGGTCATATGTCACACCAAGCTATGACTGGCCCAACAACGACCCGCTCACAGCAGAAATGGTCTATTTCAAGAGAAGTCACATGGATGGCCCAAAGGCCCTTCCCAGACAGGAGTGAGAAGCCTGGAGAGAAGAGGGTAAGCCACTGAAACCACAGAATGGCAGGCTCAAATATAGCATATTCTACTTAATCAGAGTATGCTTAATGGGGAAACTCATTCCAATTTCTTTGGAGTATCTCTGAAGGAAAAGTTTAAGTCCAACATGCTTTAGGGCAACAACTGGCACAGTGAGCAATCCTTGTTTTCTGAATACACATTCAGGAGACTTTGCAGGGCTCAAGTCCCATGTACATTTGAAGCTTATGATGGTTTTGCATAGCTGAAGATAGATCAGCTGTACAGCCACTGTCAGTTCCCAGCAACGACTCTGTTGCTCTGATGTTGAGTCTGCACATTTACCAACAGTACCACACCAAGGAGGAAGGGCTTCTTCCTGAGCCTGCAATTCTCCCAGGCTCGGGTGAACGGGATTCACCATGCAAAGACAATGAGGGGCTGTCACTGCAGAGCAGCAGGGCAGTAGAAATACCAAAGAAATTGCATTCCCCCCTAACCTGCCCTGCATCGCAAGTGTTTGGTTTGCAAGCAGAGTCACCATTTCCTCCAGCCCATCCCAGAAATTCCAGATTTAGCACAACCCATGTTTAGTGTGGCAGAGGCAGCCTACTTCTAAAACACAGGCTGAAACATACTTTACAAGTGAATTCTGTCTTCCTTTCCACTGCTCCTAACACTTTTCATAAATTGCTAGCACTTGGGAAAGGAAATGATGGAAAAAGCTTTCCATGTTTAGGGGAAAAAAATTAAAAATTAATAGAACAATAGAGGTATGTCCTTCACTAAAGAGACACAGGGCTTAACACAGAATTGAGGAATGTGGAGGTATTTCTATTCTATTAATAAGAAACTCAGTATCCCACTGTTCTCCAGTATGCCTTTGCTGGAATTCTTTTATTTTTCTACTTTAACTGCTTATTCTACTTCTTTCCAGTATTTCTTCCATCCCTTATCAGAACTTCAGCTTTCAGCTAAAAACATTGCCTCCATCTTGTTCTCAAATACACATCAGGGCTTTGTCTTGAAATCCATATTTTAACCTGTCCAGATGTAGGTTTTTGGGTAGCAGGGAAAGTAAGGTGAAGAAGACAGGACTTACATCTGTCCCTGTTTCCCTTTGGCCAAGGGGTCAGCTGTGCCAGGTGCTGCAGAGCAGCCAGGCTGCAGTGAAAGCCCCCAGCACCAGTCCTCCTCCTTCCAATCATGGTCACATCTGCCCTGAGGATGGTCACTCCATGGGCTAAGTGTAATACACCATAAATCACTGTCTGCCTAGAGGAAAGGAATTTGAAGCCTGGCTTTGTGCTAGGTAAAGCATATCCATATGGACAGATGTAGAGATAGCACAGAACTTCCAGTGTGAGGCCTGAGCTTCTTAACCTGGGGGTTACCCATGAAATCAGACTGCACAGAGAGCCAGAGCTGTCACACTGATGAATAGAATTAGCTACCACGTACCTGTCAGCTTTTTCCCCTTATTCTTGTAGTATACGATGAAGATGACAACGCCAGTTAGTGTCACAAAAAACAAGATGACAATCAACACGTATAAGATCTTGTTTGTGCCTGTAGGGTGTAAAAAAGATAGTGCCATCAACATGCAGCCTTCACTCAGCAGTATGACAATCCTTGCTCATTTTACCTGCTTTTCTACAGGAGAGGGCTGTTTTTCCTTCCTATTTGATCTTTAGTTTCTGTAATAAAAACAGCTCTAGCACTCATGCAGTTCTGTTACAAGCAGCCTCCCTGAAGGTACCTGGTACCAGGACGTCTCCATAAAAACCAGAATCTTGGTGTCACAGAACAATGCTGTCTGGTCAGGCTTCTCTCAATGTTCCCTTGCAAGCTGCCAGCAGGCCATGGGCTGAGCTTGATCTTACGCAGGGGACAGAGGAAATACATCTCATGGAGAATATAGATTCAGCTGGAAAAATTTGTCCTTTTATCTTAGGTTATGATGGATCACTGCTTGCCAGGCAAGCACGGTACCATATCCACAGCAAAGAAGGAAATGAACAGAGGGCAAGACTGAGATATCTGAGATGCATTAGGCTGAGACTGTATACATTGCTACAAAATAAGGAAGGACAGGAGCTGCTAGTCTTTATATAGCACATCAAAATGAACAAGCTGTAAACGCGATGGAATCATGGCTATAACAGCAATGCTGACATGCAGTTTCAGTGGGAGGTATAAAATTCAGCTTAGTAGTGGGCATGTGCCCTTGAGATGCCAGGCTTGAAGCAGTTTTTAAAGGTGGGCTTTTCCAAGAGCACTGTCTTGGTATACAGCTGCTCTCCCTAGAGTCACCCACAATAGGAATGGATTTAAGTCAGCTAAAACCTCTAGTAATAAGATCACTTCTCTGCTACTTTCAAGCAGACAATCTGTAAAAGGATACAAACCATCTTCTGATGGCTCAGGCATCTTCCGCTTTCCACAAACTGCATCAGACTTGTCAGTCCCAGCCATGATTTCTTCCATTCCTAGAGCTGTACAGCTAAAAAGAAAGACAAAGAAGCTTGGTTCCCTCAAAGAAGTTTGTTGTGGCTTCTACACTAATGCAGAGCAGTACTTTTTGTAGTAACATGTAACATTTCTCTACCCCTAAGAACCTCAGATACTTTCTTTACTTTCGGCTCAGCAGTTCTGTTGTCACTGCTCTCTCCTGCTCTCCTCTGAGGAGAATTCAAGGCTCAGCCTGAGAATGCCTTCATCCCTGCATAGCCAATGGAGATGCTCCATGTGCTCTGCAGGCAGCCTGGAACACCCCACTGAGAAATGCCTTTGCCCAAGCTTCTCCCTGCCTTCTGGCTGGTGTGGTCCTTTTACAAGATCCAGGGACTTACTTGGTCCAGGATTTACACTCCTCGGTGGATGAAGAGACCTTTGAGAAGTAGCCTCTGGGACATGGTATACACATTGTGTCCTTGTCTTGTTGCACTGTGTGTAGCAAAGGAAGAAAAACATCATATCTGCGTTTCTGTGGGTTCCTTTTGAGTGAGAGGAAGGTGACTATGGTCCCCATCCTCCTGCTCCACTCTCCCCCTGCAGTCCCCCTAAAATCTTTCTTGAAGAGTGGGTCTTAGGTTATATTAGGGCAACAATGACAGCCACATGTAAGCTCTAGAAAGCCTCACCTGAGCACTTCTCTACATGATCAAAAAGAGAAATGACCAGGAGCCATTTGCAGTTATTGTGAAATAACATACAGCTGTTACATCCTTCCCCTTCTATTAATTCCCTCACGATGATGCTGTGCCACAGTCAGTGATCCTCACTGGTATTGTCACTCTATGAAGCTACAGTAAACAAAATGCTGTATCAGGACTTGCTAGGCTGGAGAAAAAACAGAAACTCTCCTCCAGGCCCATGCAGAATTTCTTCCTCCATTACTCTATGTGCTGCTTTTTTTGGGGTCCCTTATGCTTGGTGCAGCTGTTCCCAGTGCTCACTACAATTCTGAACTTGACTGTCTATTTTCCACCCACAAAACACTTACACCTTGTTTTAATCAGACTTACAAGTAAATGAAATGCCTCTAATAAACCTTTGCATTCGTAGCCATCTAAAGCATACTTGCTAAAGCAGAATACATGAGGTACCTGAAAGGTGTTAACCACTTTTAACTTGCTTATAACATTACAAAATAGCAAAGCAAAGCCATTGCACAAAAATAGATTGCAAATCTGACCTCAGGAACAGCCCCCAAAAGAGTGCTTCTCTGAATATTGGAGCAACTCATGACCTAGTGACTCACAGTCAGACACCTCAGCAAACAGTAGAAATGCACTGGACACCTTGCAACTACTGCCATGTCCATGTGATATCTTGCAGAAGTCATTTGATCCAAGATACTATTTAAACTACAGAGGTAGAAGCCTTCAAAATGTAAATAGCCTAGGAGGATTATATGCAGTAGTAATGACAACTCAGACATGCATCTTCTGTTGACAGTCATCTGAAAGTATAAAGTACCCTCCCTCATGCCACAGCCCACACAACGCTGGCCTCATCCAGCTGGCCTGAGCTGGACATTTCCCTTTGTACATTCCCTTTCTGTATCTTACCAGGAGGCTTGACTCCGAGTCCAGGAGCACACATGGTATTTCGCTGACAGCAGTCGCAGTCCTCATTCCAGTGGTAGCCCATCGTACAAGCACACTGCCGTTGGAACGTGCTGTTCCCTGGGTTCACTTCTCTCAAGGCTTTCCCTAAAAGAGAAAGCAGATGAGAGAAAAAAATCTCTCTGATAATAAGTCTCAAGTTTCTGAACCTCCTGTTCTACCTACTTGTTTTGCTTGAATGGCAAATGCAAAATCATTCATGTCAGAGGAAATGGTGCCTTTCAGGAAGCACAAGAAACTCTTGATCAGCAAGGGGCTCCTCACCAATTGCACTCCTGAACAACACATTTCCTTATGGCTTTTGTAGAAAATACCCAGAGCATTTTCAAGGGTGAGACAAACACATTAGGGGAAGTGAATGCAGAATGCGCTGGGCAAAAGGACAGCTTCTAAAATCAGCTCACAGGGGTGAATGGCCCCAGTGAAGATAATCACTATCAGCAGCACAGAGACTGAGGTCATGGTGCTCTGCACAGCACAGAATCTCTGCTGTCTGGGGATCTCACTTGCTGTCAGGCTCTTCTGCAAGCTCAGCCTCCAGTGTTGAGCACCTGAACAAAGTAACTTCCCTAGACACACTTTCCCATCTTCATGCTTCACTAATTTGGATTAAAATGTTCTGCAGTATGAACAGCTCACCTTGATCACATATTTTATGTAGTAAGCATTTATCTTCTTCATTCCAGACATCCATATACTCATTTGGGCCACACGGCTGGCACACACTATCAGAAGTAGCTGTGCATCTAGCAGACAAATACTTCCCTGTGATGGAGAAAAGGACAAGCAGGTCATCTGGAAGCTGCAGAGCAGCTGTCTAAGAAGGTTAGAGAAAAATAACAGGTTGGGTGCTAACAGTGCTGTGGACAATCATTTCTTCCTGCACCTTTTCAGTTTGTCAATCTGGCCCCCATTCAGTGTGGCACTGAAACATCTGTGAAGTGGATGGCCTGGGAGCACAAGAATTAAGCTGCTTTCCATCTCCCACAGTGGCTGTATCCCAACAGAACAGCTGCTGTGGCCTTTGCTGAGGCCAGCAGAACCACTCCTGCACTAGAAGGCACTCGTAAGCCTGAGATCAGGCACCTGCAGGGCACGTGCCAATACATCAGCAGTCACAAGAGCTGCCTGCCTCACCAGTGACCACAGAGCAGCTCCTTGTGAGCTTCTCAGCCTCACAGCCCAGGCAGTGCTCACATACCTGGCTCACACTTCCTGCAGCACCGTCCAGAGTACTCATAGTGTTGTTCGCTTTGACATGGTGGAGTGATTTGTAGTGACAACTGGAGCAGGGAAGGAAAGAGAGAACATGAGAACCAATACACCTGGAGAGCTTCAGACCTGCAGTCACAGTGCTGGCAGGGGGAAGGAAGACTTTCCTTCTGAATAGCATTGTGCATAGCCAAGCAATAAAAGTTACCCAACATTTGTGACTTCAAAGGTGCTTTGTAGACATGCTAAAGGTATGTACTTGATGCTGTATACACAGGGACTTTTAATAGAGCCAGGTGACAAATAAATAACCCATCCTTCAATTTGTCATTAACTTTTGGCCTACAACATAACCTTTTCTTACAGTACCCTATTATTTAAAATCTACAACTTTAAAACAATTGTAAAGAAATAAAGATGGTACAGAGATATCTCTGTAGCCTCTTCCACAGAAATTACCTCAGATCAAGACCTGGGAAACTGTCAGTTTTAATATAGAGCATTAAGCAAACAAGCAAGGTGAATGATTTATATTCCTGAAAAAGAACAAATTCCCATCTTCCCACTGGGATACACAATGCTCCTGGCTAGTCCCATAAAATACTGGACATAAATTTTGCATCTTTTTATGTCTTCCACTGTGTCCCTCAGAGGGTGTCTCATGTAACTGAGGCAGTCATCCAGAAAGGTCATGTAATTAAGCCAATAGCTTTCTGTGTCTCAAAAAAACCCAAAACAAAACCAACACAAACCAACACAAATGACCCCCACAACCACCTGAAATGGGTACATGACAGGGCATTCGCAAAGTGGGGAGCAGAGTAGCCTCTGTCCCTCATGGGGCTCTACATCCCCTCCCTGCTCTCAGCTGCCTGTACCCACAGTGGTCCCACCCACAGCCCAGGCTACAGGACATGGCTAGTGCTGAGAATCCTGGCCAGCCAAGCATTGTGCCCAGCCCTTCACTGACCCTGCTTTGTCTGCCCAGAGTCTTCTAGGCAAACTCAACACGTTACAGTAGTTGATCTTGCAATTAAATCAGGTGATTCAAAAGCTAGCTCATAGCAAGGAATCCTTCACTATTTGATACAGCTGTTAAAACCTCATTTACTTGGACAAAGCTGCAATAAATTTCTGCTGCTGGTTAAAGGGTGGTTTTGCCATCTAATAGCACATGACAGCCCTGTGCCTGCTGATACTGGTTCCCATTCCTCTACTTAGCATTCTCTCCTTGTTTCCTCCAAGTCTTTACATCTTCTTCTTCCTCCTTTTCCAGTTTAAGCAATAGCAACTTCTTTAAAAAGAAAACAGTTTTCCCTAAGCACCTTGTCTTCTTCTAGTGCTGGGAAGGTTCCTGTAAATTAAAGATGACCAAAAAGATTAGTTTTGTTTTTTTTTTTAAAGCACCACCTTTTGGCTTAGAGTTTGAGCCATGGGTTGGTGCACGACTTGTGTTTATCAAAACTGTGCTAGCTGTGTCTGGAACAGAAAAAGTAGCACAAGACAGAAGTCTTGACATTTCATATTTTTGCAGGGCATAAACAGCTTATAGCCTTTTTTCTTATCCTTACAACAATCCCAGGTCGAGTTAAAAGTCTGGTCTTGCAAGAAATTTTCTGTTGTCTCATTGTTTCCTTGTCTCTTTCTTTGCATTCATTAGCTGTACCTTTCCCACGATTAGATTATGCATTTTAGGAACAAACATTGCATTCTGTGTTTACACAGCACCTCCAAGGAGGGGCATGGGATAACAACCAGTGCTGGTGAGGGAACGATCTAGGAAAAGGAAAGCTGGGCCAGCCTGGCAGCTGAACAGTGACACAGTGCAGTGACCCCTGTAGTTGAAAGAGCTTGTTTTCTGTAGCGCACTTCAGGCTAAAACACTGAGATGGCCAGCAAAGGGCTGAGGTGATGATGTGGAACCAAGCACTAAGAGTGTCTTGAGCAATTGACTGCCTACCCAGCCAACTGAAAAGGTAACAAACGTGATGAGACCAACAGCAGGTCCAGTCACTCGCTTTTTGACACAGAATGTCCTCTTCTTCCTCGTTTGCCCATGTTTAATAGTTCCTCTTCAGACGAAAAGACTAAAAAAATTACTGAAGTGTCAAACAAGGGCAAAGTCATCCTTTTTACGGAAGGATATGCAAATCTGCTAAAGAGCATTCAGCTAAAGGGTCTGGAGTAATTTCTGCAAACCACAACTCAGCCTGAGGAGAACCAGCAGGGCTCTGGAGCTGAGGCAAAGGGAGCAGGCTAATTGCTTGGCCACCTTTTGGAAATTGTTTGATACCACCATGTTTTATCATATAAGGAGGGCTATTGTTATGGAACAGCTCACAGCTGCAATAATCTATGCTCTGTGTCAATAACCAGCCTCTTCTGTGCCCGTGTCCTTCCCCTTTTCATACAAGCCAACACATCCATAAAGCTGCAATACTCCCTCTTTTTATTATATCCGATGTTGCAAAGACAAGGCTCTCAGCACCCACGGGCTAACCCCAAGGTGAAGGTGAGGGATTTTGGCCTGGTATGGACTGGCTGGACCCGCCAAGTGTGAAAGCTGGCGGAAGAGAGGACAGGAAGGGAAACCAAAGAAACCTGGAGTTTTCTTATCATGGGAGCCACACTCAGGACATTTTGCTAACACGGCTCTGTTGATGTCAGGGCTATTCCTTGTTATTCCCTCTGCCAGGCAGATGTGTCTATCTCAAACTGTACATCAGCTTTCTCTGGGGGCTGAGAAGTACTTGTGCTGCTGGCAGCATGATGACCTGATGCTTCACCATCACCAGCACATTCCTGCCAATGTGTCCTTCTGAGATAGGGAAGTTCAATTCATTTGCAGATGAGGAACTTGCACCAGGAGGCCATCTGGCTTTACAGAGGTGACAGGAAACCAAACCAAGTCTCCCAAGGCTCAAGTTTGCTCCGTAACCCCTGGAACATCCTTCCTCTCATCGGATGCTGGCCTGTGGGTCAGAGTGATCTGGACGCCACCAAGCTCTTATCTAGAGAGAGAAAGTGCCAACTTCCTCTGAGGTGCTTAAATGAGACAAAACCCAGTCTGGTAATTCTTTTATTGGTCTCACTATTGATGAAGCTGCTCATCAAATCCCACCACCATGTGCAAATAAATGCCTCAAAGAGCTCTAGGTTTCCTGTGTAATTTAATTTCTCACTTCCAAAGTGTGAAAAGCACAGATTTTCACCAGTTCCTAAAAACCAGGCAGCTTTCCCATTTGATTAATATTAATTCAGAACAATTATATAGGACAGGGGAAGAATCCAGGGCAAAAACCACAAACCTCCTCCAGGCTTGATAGATCCAGTTTGGTAAAGCACACCAATATCTGCCTACCTTTGAGCACATGAGAGGTACAAGAGACGTCTTTGTAAAAACAGGCATGCTTACATCAAGGTTTGCAGAAAGATTATATTTTGGTGTGGTGCTGCAGGCAGCCTTTTCAGCTTCAGGTTTGGGGTTTTTCTTGCTTATCATTGAAAAGGACGCTAAGCAAGCGTGTGCTTGTGCTTTTAGGGTTGGAGAACATTGATGACAGTGCTACAAAGCACCACCGTGTTACTCAGACCTTAAAAAAACACACACACAGGTGCTTCTGAAGGGGGGAACCAGCAGCATTCAGACTTCTGTCCTCAGGCTTAAGGAAATATTTATTCTTTGTGCTGTTGAGCAATCCAAGGGCAGCAGAAGCTGTGTGTCATGGATGCTAAAATTACTCTTCTAGCTCTTCACATTTCAGAAAAGATAGAGTTGCATGGGCCTCTTTCCTTTAAAAGACAAAAAATCTGGAAGAACAAGGTCGGGGGTTTCCAGAGTCTTTTTCCCATGACACTTTTGAACAAGAACCTGAGATTTCAATGAGGATTGCTCATTAGCGATAATCTTAGTTTTGCAAAAACTGAGATGTAAAGAAACATGTCAAGTGGTAACTATCTTTTAAGGTGACACCTTCTTGGTCAGTGTAGTTGTTTCTGGAGAGTATTCAAGTAATCTGTCATCATTTCTCTTTTTTTTCTCCATTTATTATTACAGCATCACAGTACCTATGGGAAAGACAACTACGTGTGTCCTGCCTTGCACACACCACTTGTTCTTTATACTTTGGAGCCCAGGTTTATTCAAACCACTTGCTTTTGAGGTCCTTAGACTTGCCTGGTATAGAACTGAAAAATCCATGGATTTGGGGCTTCATTTGCCTTTGTCAACAGGAGTGAGCTTTGAGCAACTTTTCCTGAACCAAAGTAGCCCAAGCTAGCACAGCTGATACAACCTCTGCAGTTCGTTGCTGCTGCTTCTTCAAATATGAGCCACTGCCTCTCCTCTCACAGGTACTGACTGTGCCAGCAGTCTTCCAGCTTCCTGCCTGATTTGGGTCAGCAGTACAGCTAACCAGACCCCAGATTTCTTCAGCCCATTGCCAGTTTCAGAGGCTTGCCTAAAAAATTATTTTAGAGTAAAAACAGAACCTGGTTCTCAATGGGCGCTGCTCTGTGGCTGGTGCTTCCAGGCACTCTGTTGAAGCACATAATAGTAACAACTCTGGAAAATTTTACAGTTGTGGGTGCACAAGGGGAAAGAGGAGAACTGTGTTAAATACTTAATCATAATCACGTCTCATGCAACAGTTCCTTCATGGACAGCCTTCACTGTTGATAAAAATTAAACCAAATCAGCACCCAAGTCACAACTTTGCAATTCCAGTTATTTTCTTGCAGGCCTATAATTCATCACAAAAATCTCAGATTGTGAATGAAATGCTTTTGGTGATGTCAACTTTCCAGTGACCAGTAAACCACATCACAGAACTACCACCACGTGGTTAAATAGAGCCGGGAAATGGCAACAGCTTAAACTAAATATTATTTCACTTTTAAAAATAGGTCCTTGAAACCCTGAATGCCTGAAGAGACCAGAAAGAGCGTGAGGGATAAAACCGATAATGAAGAGGTGAAGAGAAAACTGTAACGTGCAGCCAGGACGTGGGCAAATGGTGGCAAAAGCCCTCTCCTGGCTATTCCCCTTGTCCCCCTGTTTCAGTGTGCAGCCAAAAGCAAACACCTGAGCAACTGGTGCTGCTCCACCAGTGGGAAAGAGCATTACTCAATCTCAAACCCACCAGAGCTATTTCTGGCCAGCAGCTACGCAAAGGAGAAGTGCCGCACCGACGGCTCCCACGGCGGGCTGGGGGCAGGCAGACAGGAACCTCAGGTATATCAGATCTATCAGAAGGGAGGCGACGGAGGTGAGAGATGGCAGGGCTGAAACGACGACTGACTGAAGCTGTGAATCAGGCAGGCTGTCTCTGCGGGCTGAAGACTTGCCATCACGTGCACAACATTTGTCATTCGGAGACAAAGTCATCTCCGCACGGCAGCCAGAGGGGCCCATTTAACATTTTCACTGCCTGGGCAACGCTTCTTGTTGTCTGAATTTTGGTGCAAAACCTCATGCTTTAACCTACGTGCTCCCACAGCCACAGCAATTCAAAGGCTAACAGCTGTTAGGTAAAATACTCTGAAGATGAATCAGAGAATAAGAACCCAAATCCTAACCAAACCAAAATATTTAACAAAAAGGCTTGACAGTAAGCCTAACAGTCCACAGCAAGAAGAATTAAAGATTGCAGAATCTCCTTGTTTTAATAATGTCATTACATTATTAAAGCTAATACCTAGGTGTGCTTGTGATAAGGCCTGCAGAGGCAAATCTCTTCTAGAATAAACAGGTGCAAGAGCAGTGCTCCAAAGGAAAGATTAGCAGCCTTACCACTCCAGGTACAATCTCAATGACTCATCATGAGTAACTCTACACCCATTTATGCTTAATAAAAAAAATAAAAGAAGACACTAAAGACACAACGATTTAGCGAGAGCACGCTCCTCTTGCATTTTAGTTCAGCAGATCATTTTCCTATGCTTCACCAGCTGAAGTCGACTCTTAATAAAGAAATGACCATGACATTTCTTGGGCTGGATACCAGATTAGGAGTCTAATGGGGACTTTCTATGCTTAAAATCTGTATATTTATGTACCCTTTCCTTCCAGTACACCCTCAGAGTGGAACATAATGTACTAATCTCTAACTGTGCGGCAAGATCCCACAGTCCCAGCTGAGCTGCTGGGCAGAATGAGAAAGCTTGTAGAAGAGGGGAAGCTTGCCTTCCCCTGATGCTCTGCTTTGGCTTCCTTCTCCTGGATTACAGCATTGCCCATGGAACAAATGCTGAATACTCTGCAGACAGAAATATGAAGGGCAGTGTTGAGGCTGCAGCCTTTACTTGGATGATGGCTGTCTAGAAGGATGCATGTAACACCCACAGATCATTCTGCTTCTGTGTGAGTTAGACTGAATTAGCATGAATGTATCTGCACCTTCTCCATCATGAAGGATTTGCTGCCTTTATTAAAGGGCTCAGGACTGGGCTGAGAATTGATTAATTCACCCTTTAGGTGTCATCGTGAGGAACCAGCTCTGCCAGTGACCATGGGCAAGTAATGCCAGTGGAAATATTCTTCCCTGATTTAAGAGGCTCTGGCTCCTTTCCATAAGCAGCCTGTTTTACAACATGTGGTATTGCAGGGAAGAGTTTTTCTTCCTGTGAGATCACATTCAAGGAACCATCTTATCCTTGCGACTGAACAATGCAAAGTTACTGAAGAATATGTTGCCCATAAGGCAAATCTTCACTGTAGCAAAATAATGCACTGAAAATAGATTTCCTTGTGTGCTACATAAGCCATTTTAAGACTTCATATGAACCTAGTTGCACGTTTTTCCCTATCTGTATTTCTGCATTCCAGATTAATGGGTTGCCTAACAAAACTTCACAGTATTTTTATTTCCATACAAGACTTTTTTCTTTCCCTCCACTTTGACCACTGACTAAATATAAAATGCACCCATCTGCAGTCACAAATGTTGTTCTTTGTCATTCTTGAACAGACCCTATATACTTTTTTTTCTTTTGGAGTAGCCACAAAGTGGTGAGGGTAAATGACCTCATTTTTTTTTTCCCTTCCTTGGCTAATTGGCTCTTGCAGGGTGGATTAAACCAGTCAGCTTTGTTCTTTTACCAAAACACAGCTTTTTCTGGTCTGTTTTATCTAGTTTTTAAGAGGGGGGGCAGCCAGAGAGTTCTGCAGAGTCTGAGAGACAATTCTGGGTCTCAGCTCTCTGCCTGCCCACTGTGCTGCCATCCCCTGCCAGAGCCCCTGCTCCAGCCACTCCTTCGGGAATGTTGCGGGAAGGCACCACAAACACATCTGGCCAAGCGGTGTGGGGAATGCTCCTCTGCTGTGGGGATGCTGCTGGGGTCCTGGGCAGAAGAGGATCCAGAGAACAAGGGTGAGGGTTGGATGCTGCAGCCTATGCTGTGGCATCCAGCCAGGGCAACGTGTCCACTCCCTTCCTGGACCTGCGTGGGGAGACCTCCCTGTGACTTCGGTGGGAAATGCATGGGGCACCATCCCGAGGTGATTAATGACTCGTCGGCTTTATTTGCAGCCATGACGTCCTGGGCACTGCACAAACACCAAAGAAAGCCATGCCCAGAGAATATACAGCCTGAAAAGGCAAACAAAAGAGGTAACCATGGGAAGCCCTGGGCAAAGCAGCTTAGGTGTCTAGACAGGTATGGGACACAAACCAGGATGTCCTGGAGTGCCAGCATGATGTCAGCATTGCTCCTCCTGTGCAGTGTTGAGCCCTCCAGAAGGCACGCCATGACAAATGTGATAGCACATTGTGGTGAAAAGGAAAAATCAGGAAACCTGCATTTCCCCAGTGCCGAAGCATCACACCAAGTCCTGCTCCCACAGGGCAGACCCAACAGCAGGCTGGTCTGAGTGCCAGCACAGCCAGCAGAGCTGGATTCCCACGTGCAGCCCACCTTGTGACTTCCAGCCATTGCTGCCTGTGGAGTTTTTCTTCTACATGAACTTTGGACCATTTTCAAAGACGACTAAGTCATAAAAAGGGGCAAGTTCTTGCAGGCAGGCTATTGTGTTGCGCAGACCAAGGCCTACCCAAGTCCAGAGTGCAATCTGGTTAAACACCACCTAATTTTTTATCTTGCATTTATAACACACAAATATTTGCCTTTGCGTTTTCCATCAGCAATAATGAGCCATTCTTTGAGCAGCAGCTTCTCCGTGCAAACGCCAACCCAAGGCATCCTTAAAAACAGGGTGCACAGCTGCAGCAGTAGGCAATGCTGCCTGGCAAGTTGAGTTTCCGTGGAAAGGAAGGTGATAGTCTATGCAAGGAGCAGAGCTGCAGCTGATGAACCAGCCATCTCCATTTCCCTCTTGCCCCCACTGCTCTCTGTGTAAGCTCAACCAGCTCCCAAAGCCACCACCTCCTCCAAGTGTCCAGCAGCCTTTGCTGCAGAGCAGCCCTTGCAGCAGGGAGCACAGGGTGGAGGGAGATCTGGATTCTGTGGTCACAGCATGTGGTGGCAGGAACCCTCCTGGCTCTGGTCACCACAAAGACTTCCTGGAGACTTGGTTGTACAGATAGGAAGTGGGCAGGGAGAAGCAGGAGGACAGCCTTGCAGCAAGCATTACCTTTTCCTTGCTTCTATGTATGCACCTACTACAGGAGAGTCTTTCACCACTTTAACTCCAAGGGACAGATGGATAAACACAGCAAAGTGACTCAAATATGATTCCACTAAATAGTGTTAAGGTATAAGTGCCAGAGGGCACCACTTTAAGGTTTCCATGATTTCTATGCTGTAGTTATGCACACATCCCTTTTACCACCTGTACTGGTTCTTGCCCAGCTGTCAAATCCCACTTTGATGAACTTGAGAATAAACAACAATGGGCAATAGAAATACTGCCCAAAGATCCTTAGGGATGCAGTTAATCTCTCTGCTTGACCTGGTTTTTTTGGTGTTTTTTTTTCTTCTGGCACAGTATTAAGAAAGCCCAGTGCCCTAAATGACATTGATCAGAACCCTCGAGATGTCTGATAAGCTTTGAATTCCACCAACTTGTGAAATGTGGCAAAGGTTTGTTTTGGTCCTGTTGGTGGGAAAGAAGAAATTACATCAGACAGATGATGCTTAATGTGAAAACAGAAGTGGGACAGGTTTTTTTAATTGTGGGTTGACGTATTTTTACATACATTATGTTCTGTTTATATGAGTTGCCGTCAGATTTTTCACATGTTCTGGGGGAAACTGCAAAACAGTTAAAGACTTGTCAGTGTCCTCACAGGAACCATTCCTGCAAAGGGAGTTTTGACAAGTGAACTAATTGAATTACAGTAGCTTTGAAGCCTATGCTGTAGATGAGAGAATAAATCTAGGTGTTTAGATAAGATACTGCAGAAGTTTTGCTCTGCTGGATGATTCCTTTGGCTCTGATTGGAGCAGGAATAATGGACTGG
Source organism: Lichenostomus cassidix (assembly GCF_008360975.1). Classification (NCBI taxonomy): domain Eukaryota; kingdom Metazoa; phylum Chordata; class Aves; order Passeriformes; family Meliphagidae; genus Lichenostomus; species Lichenostomus cassidix. The sequence goes on from NC_139482.1 coordinate 70,267,401, forward strand.
GAGAGCCCATGATGTAACACAGTATAATCACTGTTACACTCTTTTTCCCCCGCTCTCATCATACAGACTCTGTGTTTTAGGAAGTTAAAAGAAAAATCTATACTTTGGCCAACACTTTTCTATATTGCAAAGAATTCCAGATGCTTGCAATGAGCAAACTTTCCCTATGAAGTAAATGTTACAGAATAGTGGAAGAGCCCATGCCATGCCACAAAATGGGAGAAGAATCTGTGGTGCAACTGGTTTGTTGCACACTTGCAAAGGCACATTCTCAGAGATTTTGACTCCTGTTTGATAATAACAGTGATGCTCTTTACTGGTGTTAAGCAAGGAAAGGGATGTGACTATTCTGTGCAAAGAAGCTGGGCAGATCATGCCTCAGAAAGAAAAATACCTCTGACAGGTGCCCAAAATGAATCACTTGGAAAGATCGTCTTGTGGCTGAAGCACAAGATAGGCAGGGCTCAGCTCTTCTCCCAGAACTTCTGCTCCACGCTCGGTGTGTGACCTAGAGCAAGTCACGAATTCTCTGTTCCCATTTCCTCTTTGGTGAAAATGATGACAATGATCATGTCTATTCTCAGCAGAATTATGAGTGAGTATGCAGTAATTTACATTTCCAAATGCTTCTCATTCTTTGCAGGAAATACATTGCACATATCACCATTTGAGCACTATTTCACGCTATTATCGAGTCTAAACTAACACAAGCACATCAGAAAAACCTCAGCCCTCCCACAGCTATTCTCACACTTGTTCTATCAGAAAGCACCATTCTTCTAAGGAACCACTGTTCAACTCAGTCAAACAAAGGAGAAACTGAAAGGCTGTCTCAGAGCAGCACCCCTCTAAGCTTGCCTTGCTTCCACATTCTTGACTTTTAGGTTCTGCTCACCCTTGAAGCCAGATTATTGAATTAACAGGCTCTTTGGTAAATTACAGTTTATCCTTATCCTTACACGACAACTTTCCTGGACCTTCCTACAATTTTGTGCTGCTATTTGTCCAAAGCAATGGCTATGGAAAGTTGCACCCTATACAAAACACTTACAGACTCAGAATTAAGCACATGTTGGATGCAGTGGAAAGACTTTACACATCAGCCCAAAATAAATACAAGTTCCTTGTTTTCTGTCCTGTGAAAGGCTATGAATCAAGAGGTGAGAAATAATGAGGAGCTCTGTGTCCGACATCAGGGTGCCTAAAACATGCTGGGAGCTATACAATGGAAATCTGAATTTTCAAGGTCTGGTCAAAAGTGGAGCCAGTACCCGGCAATGAGGATATTCCAAAGGGAAAAAATGTACTAAACCCAAATAGCTCCAGAAGGAAGCAGGCATGCAGTGGTTAGTGACCTGAAGTAAAGGTATGAAGAGCATTAAGGTCTGCTCTACCTGCTGCATTGATCAATCCTGAACACCAGGGTAGAAAAAAAGAGAGACACAGAGGATACTGAGGAACAGGACAAACCACCTGAAAGCTGTGATGAAAAAGACACTTTTGAAATTTGCAGGCTCATTCATATACATATGGAGGACACCTGGAAAGCAGCAATTTGAAAGAAGCCTGACAGTGAGGGTGGACAAAATGAAACGTATGTTTTAGAGGGGGGGAAAAAAGGTCTGTGTGGTTTTAGGCAACATATTTAGGACCAGGGATCCAGAGAAAAGGCTCTCAGGACTGTGTGGTCAGACATTAAATTGTAAGCTGTAGAAAGCAGAGGGTTTTTTGTTTTGGTTTGGGTTTTTTATCTTCTTTTTTTTTTTCTTGAAGCTGCACCTTGCTCTCAGGGAACCCAGCCATGGCCTGGTTACAGGACCATGTTGAGGGAAGCACTTAAAGTTACGTAACTTAACAAGAATAATGAGACATAGAGAAATACCAGAAGTTCAGATGAAAGAAATACAAATGGTGGCGAGGCTGCCAAACATCGATTAATGGAGGAAATAAAGTGTAAATAAAGGGTAGCATGGGATTTGTAAATCCTGCCAGTCTCGAAGGGCCTAAATAACCAGAAGGGAAAAGGGTAATTTTAAAGCTGTATAATCAGAAAAAACAAAGCAAGATTCTGCAGACATAAACCACTGGAGGAGACTCGATGTACGCCATTCACAAGGCTCAGCGAGAGCTGGCTGTAGAAAATGGTCCTTCCGAGAGCAGGGGAAGACCAGCCACGATGCCGAGTGTCACACACTGACCCTCAGCCACCTGGCATCGCGCAGAGCTGCAACCAGAGCACGCTGTGTTTGCAAACATCCGCAGAGCCAAACCTCGCTCGGCTCTTCCCCGTCAGAGGAAAGGGCAGCCCTTTGGGGCCGCTGACCTGGCACCGCGCTTGGGTTCCTGGCTCTGCCATGAGCAGCACAGCAGCCTCCGAGCGAGTTATGCGGCCGCTCCAGCCTCAGCCTCCTACTCGCGAACCCGGGGTGACAAGGCTGTCCCGTGTCCCAAGGCTGTCCCGTGTCCCGGGGCGGCCCGGGGGCTCCAGCCTGTGGGACGGCGGGATGGCCATGGCGTGAGGGACTCATCCCGGCGGGGGCGGCAAGGCTGAGCCGGGCTGCCAAAGCCCCGCGTCCCACGCCTGAGGGACAAGTGTGCTCACGCTCTCTCGAATAAATCTCTTCGGTAGGGTGGAGTCTGCCTTATTTTTACTCCACATGCAAATTATATCCCTCAACAACCTCACTGCAAATATTTTCTGGTTTCTCACACCCTGCCCTGGGCAGAGACAGGCTGTTTTCCCTGCAGATCCTCTGGCTTCCCTTGCAACTTTGGGTTTGGACTACTTTGATTTTACAGAAGCGAGAGAAGCTTGCGAGCTGCTGGGATAAAAACAAAACCAAAACCCAAACAAGCAGAGCGGGGTTTAGCAGGCGAAGCTGCTCTGCCCAGCCCCGCTCCGGCAGTGCCGGCGGCGCAGGATGCCGAGGGCTCCGAGCTCGCCGATTCCCCCGAGCAAGCGGGACGAGGGACCAACCCTGCCGGGGGGATGCGACACCCAGCTCCCCCTCCGCCGGCTCCCAGCCTTACCTGCTCGCCAGCGGCAGCGAGGAACAGGAGAAGGAGCCAGCAGCCTGACGGGACGGGCATGTCTGGGTGTCCTCTGCCTCCTCCCGTGGCTGCTTTTCCTGCCACCGAAGGGAAGCTAGATCCTTCCAGCCGAGCCCCCGCGCCCCGGCAGCGCAGCGAGGCTCATTTGAGCTGACTACTTCTCTTTCTTCCTTTCCTTCCTCTCAGCTACACGAGGGGAGAAGAGAGAACAAGAAGAAGAGAGAGAAAAAAAAAAAAAAAAGGGCGCCTGGCTGTAGTTCCCACAGCATTTCCTCAGACTTGACATACAGAGGTTTTTTTTTTTTCCTTGCTTCTTGTCCCTCCCTTTCCTTTCTCCACCCCCTTTTACAAGAAGTTTAGTCACCAAGCCCACGTCCCCCCTCCTGCTGATGGGGCTGCATTCCCGGTCAGCCCTTCTCGGCAGGGCCAGGCACCTGCCCCCGGCTCTGAGCCTTCCCTTCCAGCCCCCAGCACCTTCCCTCGCTCTCCTCTGCCCTGCAATTGCCGCCTTCTCCTCAGCACCCCTGGGAATCGCTTGTCCCTGTCAGAGGACATCTTGGGCCTCAGGCAGCCTCCCGCCTCGACCCCATCCGCCCTGGTGCGGCTGCCAGCGCTGAGGAGAGCCTCCTGTCTCGTCCCTTCCCGTGGCCTGTCCCCTCTCTGTGCCCGGGCAACATGGGGCTGGCAGCCTCGGCGTTCTGGCACAGCCCGATGTCCCCGTCCCTTCCCCCTCCGCGTACTGCAGCTGATGTCGGGAGCTGGCGGATGGGATTGCTGCCAAGAGGGGAAGAAAAGCGGAAGATGTGCTCTGGGAGCTCTCCCAAACCGCTCCACGCCGTGCACTGGGCCAGTCCCTGCGACCTGGCTCGGAATGGTGCAGAGTGGCCTCTTGACCCCCAGCACAGCCTCCACTGCCGGCCCTGAGCAGCCTGGAAGAGTGGCTGCAGCTGGTGGCAGGCCCGGCACGGCCCGCGATGTCCCTCGTCTCACAGAGGGACAGGAGTCCTCTGTGGTGCGGCACGACAGGGCAGGGCTAATTACACAGGCTGAGGATCCAGCAGAGCTCACCCTGTGGATACAAAACCTGCCCTGTGCTTACGTGCTGAGAAATAAGCTTGGGAGCATGTTTCTGGCTTAGGCAAAGAAGGAAGTTGTTCTTTCACTTATGTATTTAGATTTAAACCTTGACCAGGAAAAAAACCTAGAGTTTTGCCATGTTTTCAAATAAAAGAACACATTCAAACACACAAGATGAAGAGAGTATTAAAAACTCATCCTTCCTCTGTGGTCCCGTGGTCTGATTTGTGCTCAGAGGAATGATACACTCAAGGACAGAAAGGGCCGCTGAGTTTCTTTCCTGTAGCTAGTGGAGGGCCTGCCTGCGCAGCACAACAAAGCCACGACCTTCACTTCACCTCTACATAGTTTCCAGGGGCCATAAAGCCTTTTTAATCTCCCTAAAATTCTTTTCGATGCTTGACACCCCCAATGTCCCCAGCAAGGACTGGGCCCTGCCTGATCTGTGCTCAAGCAGGTCCTGGTGTCCTCATTGCCCTGCCTGTCTCTGACACCACATAGCTGTTTGGGCACTGGTGGTCCCTGTGTGGGTTTGATGCCCCACAGTGGGCTGTGGCTCAAAACAACCCTGCATGATGTGCTTGGCTTTGGGCCAGCAGCTGCTTCTGATACCTTCACTCTCCTGGAGGTGACTGGGCAAGGGTCATGCTGATGGGTTTCAGCAAGACATCGAGCTTGCAAGACAGGACTGCAGTGTCAGAGCTCCGTCACCCTGCCCAAGGAGTCAGGGTCTCACCACACTCGGGCTGGACAGGCTGCTAGAACTGAGCTGCGAATGAGGGGTAGGAAGAATGACACGGCACTCAACTTGCTTGGCAGGCAACAAATGGAAAGCCAGAGCTTTGCAAGGCAAGGTGTGACGTGGGAATGCTGTGTGCCTGGCTGCTGGCAGCAGTGTTAGCCCTGGTTGGTCCTGGAGGGAGCCCACTGAGAGGGAGGGACAGCACTGGGAGCAGATCCTTCTGCCAGAGCTTCATCCACCCATTGCCGAAAACATGCAGCCCTGTGCCAGCTGAGACGTTTTAAAATGTTTGTGTTTATGGTACAAGGAAATGTTTCTTTTTAAACAGAACAGTCTGTTAAGTCTCTTCCCCTTTTCACATTTAGCACAACACCGAGGCTATAGGCTGTGTTTATTTACCAGCTGCTCCTTCTAACCACAGATTTACAAGAGCAAACTCACACTTTCATGAGCAGTTCGATGTGTTATCAACTTACTCTGAAGGTGTCAAGTGAAGGGTTTGAAGGCTTTGAGTAAAGCCAAGCCCTGTGCAGCTCAGAGGAGCTCCAGACCGTTCAGTCTTGCACATCAGCTCGATTCCTTTTGCATTCTCATCCCTGATCCTGCCTGTATTTCTTGTTTGGGCTGAAATTTCTCTCATTTTCTACCACTGTGAAAACAGCCTCTTTTTGAAAGCTCAGACATTTTCCTCTGAGTTAAATTTTATGTTTCTGAGCCAAAACCCACAGAAGCCACTACTGAGTGCTTTACAGTCTTAATTATGGATTGCAGTAGATTGTTAGAAGCTAAAATGTGAATGCTATAAAATATGAACCAGGGAACGTGTAGCGCTGTCAATTCTCTGACACTTATCACATATATAATTCTATGTAGCACAAGTAAAACCTAAAAACTTATCTCAAAACTGGTTTGTTCACCTGTTCTAGAATTTCTTTTCTATTACAGAACATTTTTTTCAGCTACCTTTGCAAAGCACCTATTTTGAATAAAACCAAAATTCTTGAAATATTAAGGTTTCAAACTTTTTGGTGACATTTGGGTGCCTCTCATTTCTGTTCACCACTGTGGCACACAAGCCTAAACTGGACTAGCCTTTGGGAAACTTTTATTAAAGAGGAGAGATGGAAAACCCTGAGTAGCCTTTGAGGTGTGACAGAATGAAAATACTACCTTGGATAATTTCAGGATCCCTTCATTGGTGAAGCCTGCCATGGAAAACAGACTGTGAGCCTGGCTGACTGCTAAGCAGGGCTGCAGTCAATATGCATCTCTTCTTACCTCCTTCCTAGAGCGAGAGAAGTGGGTATTACCTGCTAAATGCTATTCTAAAAGAAGAACATCAATATAATACTGCAAGTTTTGTAGCTGTGTGAAAATTAAACCCTGTCAGCATCAGTGTAAAAACTCCTCTTTTACAGGAGCTTGGATAAATGGCAACTAACTCCCAGCCAATGCCTGACTTTGTCTCCCATCTTTCCAAAACTTTCCACACAAGAAGAAAAGGTCAGAAATGGTTTGGTGGATACACCAGTCCACTGAGCATCTGAGCAGCACTTGTACACTCGTGTTCATGTCCCCAGCTGTTCCTTCACTTTATCTATGCCACTGAACTCCCCTTGCCTGCACATGGACACCAATCCCTCGTGATATCCCATTCCCCAGATGGGAGAACCAGGAGGCTTTGCGTGAAAACCAGGTCTTCAAAATTATGTGATGGAAAGTTGGGCAGAGAAGCAGCACTGAAAGGCACATGGCTGCACCCCAGGATATCTTTGCACATGAGCAGGAAGGCTGTGAAGGCATTTCCTTGCCTCTCATGTGCTGTCAAGGGATAGAAGATGATATGAAGGGTTTTGATGGATCAAGATCAATGCTTTTCTTTCAGTATGTGTCACAAAGGTTATTCAGGGTTTCAGACTGTGGACTAAATACAGGCTTTGTAAATACAAGCACCTGCCCCTCAGCAGCAGGTGAGCAAGAAAGGCAGTGCAGAATGAAGTTAGAGCTCTAGAAAAGATCCCTCTAATTTGGGGATCCTCTATGGGGCAGAGGGGTTGCAGTGCAGCCTCTGGAGTACCAGCAATCCATGCAGAGAGTCTGCCATGGCACCAGGGAGAAAGGCTGCCTTTAGCTCCCTCATCACCTGCCACAGGGAGGAAGCTCTACTATATGGCCCAGTAATGTACAGCTTTACACACTGGGCTGGAGAAAAAAGGTAGAAAAATATCTGCACATTCTAGCACAGGAGGCTCTAGTTTTATTTGAGAACTCTAGATATTAAAATAAATCCATTTAAAAAAATAGAAATCTATTATTTAAAAAAACCCAAAAAAACCAACAAATCCCCCACACAAAATCACGCTGTCAACTTGAAATCGTGTTCTTCCTTTGAAAGACAAGTTTCCATAGCATTCTATTGCCCAGTCTCCTTGAAATTTTCAAACACACAAATATTTCCCATGACAGAGCAACTATAATAAAGCTCCTCTGTCACACTGGTGTGGTTTACACAACGCACCTTTTACAATCCCACAAAAATGTACCACTGCTAAATGCCTGTCCAAAAACCTCAAGTCTTCAGCATTCCAAAGAAAAATGCTCCCAACCAGGCACCGCTACTACGTCAGATATTTGAAGTACGTGCAAGGAGACAGTGAGCTGATAGGTTATCATCAGCCACTGTGGCAATAACTATGCCTGCCTACTTCTGGAAGGAAGTACAAAGTCATGGTGAATTTTTAACTTTGGTGTTTGTAGGATACCTGTTGACCTCCAAGACTTGAGTCATACATTTATCCCTGGGACAAGAGCAATACTGGCATGAGCTGGGAAGCTTGCTCTGCCCAGGATACTCCTCAAGGCCTGGAGATGAATCTTTAAGGCTGGCAAACACTCATCAACCGCTCAGCAGGGGGACCGAGACCCTAATTCCGTGCAACACCCCATTACCAGCTCCCCATAGCCACCCTTTTATCTAACAGCACACTTAATGATCCCAAACACCTTTGAAAACTCACCCGATTGAGATGACTCATACTTAGATCAATGAGTGCATTCATCTGTCAGCAAGGGATCAAATCAAAATGAGCCCTTATTGCCTATTAAACATTACAGCTGCTTCTTCTCCGCCACCACTTCCCTCTCCCCTTGCAGCATATTTAAAGGGAAGGTGCAAATGCCTGATGGAATGACCCACATGATCCTACAAGGCACATGCTCTGCCACAGCTGCTGTCACTTCAACAGTACTCCACCGTACTGCCTCCATCTCCTGAAGAAGCCTCTCAGGTGCTGGGAATTGGGAAAAATTTCTGAAAGCACAGGGCAAAGAACAGCAGCACAAGGCCAATTCCAAAAGCTTTGGCAATATTCACATACACAGCAAACAGCCCTATTTGCAAACACACACTATTTAAATGGTAAAGTAAACAGCCCCCTGCCTCTGTGGACAGCTAAGTCAGAGGGTAGGGTGCAGACCAGCCTGACATGGGGTGACTGAGGGATGCAGTGGTGAGCATGTGAAATCCCAGTGCTGGGAAAGGAACCAGACTGACCACTGCCATGGTGTTAGCCCTCAATATCAAGCACTGAGTCACTGTTTCAAGTCATTGACTTCCGCAGTAGAACTGCTCTTGCTCAGAAGTTTCTAGGAAATGGAAATCTTCAGTCTAAGGAAGTCTTTCACCAAAATGGAAGTATGATGGATGTCAAGCTCAGCATGCAGTGCAGATGCCTCCAAAGACAGAGGGTGTTTACCACTGACTTGCCTGTTACTAAATCTGCAAGCAGGATCATTTCCTACAGCTTATACCTATATGGATGAAACCTGGCCAACATTAAACTTAAAGGCAGAATACCTCAGAAATAGCTTCTCTGGAAAAGTGATTACTCAGTCATGGTTACTCATCTGGATTAGTTAACCTACAATACATCCACCATATGCTGCTAACATCCAGGACCTCAGCAGCTTTATTCAACAAGCTCTGGGCTTTTGCTGACCAATTTCATAGTCTAAACCACAGTAGCTACTAATGTATTTGCTAGAAACATTAGCCACATGCACACAAAAAACCACCAAACCAATTTCCTTGAAGTCTTGTTGCCTTCAGTCCTGTAATTCATCAACACTTAGATCTGATGCAGGAAATTCTGTGATTCCACCTCGGATTACTGCCATGCCAATCAGTTTGCTGTATCAACACATCAGTGACTTTCTGCTCCATGAACCTGTGCTGCTTTTCTTCATGATTTACTTAAATATCAACATCAGTAAGTTCCATATGGGAAATTACTTAAAACATTTTGAATGCATTATACCCACCTTCATAAATCCACTAAAATGTAGAGCTGCTGACTGATGGAACAGAAAAATGCTATTAACAGTGTCACAACAGAGAGAGTAGAAATATCCCACAAATCTGCTTTTCTTTGTCTTTTTGAATCATCTTCTCATCCCTAAGTAGCAATGAATTCCCAGAATATATTACAAAACCTTCTTGTTCTTCACAACAGATGTTTTTAATGATTTTTAATCTTTCAATCCATCAGCTTCCTAACCTTCTCTAGCCCCCAATGCATTCAAATGCAGCTTTTAGTTCTCCTAACCAGAATACGTTTTCACATACAGTAATAGCAGCATTTTTTCACCTTGGTGCAGAAGGGGAGTGGGAAGAGACTGACAGAAGAAGACTGAGCAGCTTTTCTTACAGAGCTCCCTTTATTCACCTCAATTAAAAGATACAAAAAGAGCAATTTGCCTAATTAATAGTTTTAGAAAACAATTTCTTTCAGAACAAAATATAGGCATAATATCAGTTAGCCTTATGCTTAATATACAGAAAACATATATTCAGGCAGCCAGGTACCTTCAGCCCACTGATCACTTTTGCTTAAGAACACAACTCAGTATTTTAAATAAAGATACTAAGATTTTGTCTGAGATTTCACTAGGGGCAGCATGAGACCTTCAACATTTAAAGCCAACAAGTTAAAGAAATTCAGGCAATGCCAATAAAACATCTACATTTTTTTACAGAATCCTTACTTAGGCAAAGCCATAAACAATTGAAGATAACCCATTTGAGGATGAACTGCTTTCTTTAAACAAAACATTTTCTCCCAAAAGGTTCACTTATTTTTAATATTTACAGGAAATTAGAGAAGTTAACTTAAAATATTCTCGTAATTCTTCTCATTAAATAGCTCTCTTTTCTTTTCCAGTCCTGAATGCTACAGTACCATAGTTAATGGGAATAATCGGGAAAAAAACAAATTTCCCCAAACCCCACACAGAACTTCTTGCAATCTTCTTGAAAATCTGTCAATATCTGAAAACTAATTAACACTTGAAAAAAACTCCTGAAACCAACATATACTAACAGAGATGTGAAATTTAGGAGGCAAAGCTCCTGAAGACAACCTGCATTTTAAGTTTGCTGCTTACACAGTAATTTTTTCACTGGAGTAGTTACTGTGGTGGTTTTCCTGGGATCCTCACTCAAATTCCTACAACTGGTGTGAAGTAGAACCTTGACTAGCGAAAGCTGCACTTTGCAAGGGGCTGGAAAGACTGGACCTAGCTGGGCAAAGATGCTACATTTATACTAACAAACTTAAGAGTCTCATCCCACTTTCTTTACAGTTGACTTGCTGTCAGTTTTTTGGCTTGTGCCAATTCACAACTTTTCCACACACTGGATGAAGTTAAGGGTAGGTGAGCAGCCTCTCCCACAGGCAGCTGCCCTGCTGTGGAATACAGAAGCTTATCCACAGACCTGTCATTTCAATCTCATGACTACAAAGCTGTCTCTGGCACTGCAACTGCTGGAGAAGTCAGGAAAGAGAAGGAAAAAAAAAACCAAAACAAAACTGTGGCACAGGAGACAGAGAAGAACAGACCTTGCATGAATGTGGCAGTAAAGCCACATGTCTAGAAGCCAAGCACACAGAGATAGGAAATTGAGCAAGTTTTGTCTATACCACCTGCTATGTAAAAAGAGTTAAGGCTAAAGAATTTCTGTGCATTAGATCTCTCTCCTGTAAAAGCTCTTTTGCTGCGACAATCTTTTTCAGAGAAGAGCAGAAGTAACAAGACAAGGCAGGTATACAAAACTTTTTATTGACAACAGAACAATAGAGAGGAACGTCACCACTTCCCATTCCTCAGGAATGTCTCCATTTCACAGTCAGTCTGCTAAAAGTATACTTTCATGGTAACAAGCAACACGAAGGCATGGAGCTGTCTGTAACCTCCAGAAAGTTGTTGGATCAGTGCAGTGTAAGGGGACGGATGGTGAGCACGGGAGCAGCAGACCCTGTCACAACACAAATGTGGCAGGCAACAGAGTGGGCAGAGCCAGCAGGCACAGACATGGAGCAGTCAGAAGCCTCAAGTTATCTCCATTATTTCCATCTAAGGGCGATACCCGACGTGCTATTCCATCCAGATTCTGTTTCAGGAGTGAATACTTTATTCTCTCACTCTTTTTGCTTCCCCTGTCCTCAAAGATGTCCATACTTCCAGCTGCATGGTACCGTGTCAGAGAATGCCTGAGCTTTTGTATTTGGCTACCTCATGCATGCACTTGAGTTTACTTTCAGAAGCTTACATTGACATAAAAAGGGGGAAAAAAAGTGCTGCATAAGAAGAAAAGGATTCAGTTGTTAATGCTTCCTTGCTAACAAAAATACTTGGTAGTTGTTGAAATAACCCTTGTAATGTCATTTTCAAAAAGTATGTAGGCAGTCTACTTAACATTTTAAAGAAACTGCACATCAAACTTAACGTAATTTCAAATACTCCAAAATTAAACTTGAACTGAAATTCAACCTAAACAACAAAATATCTTAATTTTAGTTTTCACAGTACACAGACTGCACACTGAGTGTAAGATGAAAGCAGTCTCTCTCCTGCGTAAGGTATCCTCTGCCTGCAGAACTATACTGGGGACCCTGTGTAGTAGCTTATACATTTATTAACATTTATTAACTTATCATGTTTTGCCTTTACTTAATGGATGTGTCTGTGGATGTGTAGACCTGTAAAGTGCTTTAAAATAAAACCAAAACCCCAACAAAAGAAAAAAACCCTCAAAAATCCACATAGATGTGAGAATTTTATCTGAAGGACTTTGTACAGCATTTACAATGTCAGCATAAAGCATCTGGAACATGAGCATTCCCTGCAGACTGATGCAGTGCAAGCAGTCTCATACATTAGATACTGCAATTCCTCTGGATTCAAGATGCACAATACTTACAAAAACAACCCTAGAAGCACAGACAAATGCTGGTGGCTCTTCCTCTTCTTTTTAGAAACACAATTAAAAAATCTGCATTACTCTCTCATAATTTAAATACATAAGTAATCTCCACTTTTATTACTTCATGACAATGACTTCAAATTTACATTATTTTAAGTACCGTCAGAATAGCTCCATGTATAATACAGATATTTGCTGATATCCTGTCAGAAAATAAAAAAAACCCAAAACCTTCCACTATATAAAAAAAAATATGCTGGAAAGACAAGAACACAGAACAGGGACTTGGTACAGACTATGATTTCAGTTTTATATCAACCACAGTTGACCCAAAATTAACAGATACACAGCGATATTCAAAAGCAGTGCAAATATCTTTGGAGGTTAGAATAAAATTATACTACAAGAACATAAGACAGAAGAAATTAAAAGGCAAGTACTTCAAGTACAGGAACCAGTCTCTGTGAGGTCCACCTTAGTGTTAGCTGGGAGTTCCTTTTCCCACCTTACTTCTTCCTCTGGAACACATTAGCCAACATTGCACCTGATGTAGTCAGCTGGCCCATTTTGTTCAAAAACTTGGTCTTTGTATCTTCACTCACTAGGCTCGCTGCAATTGACATTGAGCTAGGAAAGGAAAACATTTAGTTGTGTAAGACTACAAATTAAGAAGAACGTTATGGTGTTGTTTTATTTATTAAGCAACTAAATTGTGTTTTAGAGGTTTCAATGAAAAAGATCAGTCTGTGAAGAAGAACTGAAAAACCATCACTACCTAGTCCAAATATACACTCTTAAATTGATTATAATTGCTCACAGTGCCTATGAAAATGGTAAAATATTTTTGTGCATACTAGTTTTTAGCACCTTTGGATCTCACCATATTAGCATTTGTCACCTATTTGGGAATTTCCCCAGTGACCAAATACCTCTGTGAAAGACTGGCTTTGCATTCTCACCAGAAATGTCAATCCTTATGTTTATAAAGTGTATTAATATTACCAGTGCTAGTTCAGACAGACCCTTCTAGCCCAAGTATCCTGCCTCCAACAGTGACCATTAACAGATGTGTAGAGAAGAGCAAAAGCAATTCAAGTACAAAACAGTGACCTCTCTCCTCAATTTTCAACTCTCTTATTTTCTAACTACGTCCACCTGAACAGAGTTTAAAATTGGTGTGGATTGTCAACCCAGTAACTCTCAATAAATCTTGACTTTATATTGCTTGATCAGCTTTCCTTTGATCTCCTTATAAATTTCTTGTAAACCCCACCCTGAGTCCTACTGGGTCAGCCCCTTGCTGGGTCAGGAGCTTCTCCTTCTGGTTCTTGTGAATGTGGCTCCTACCACCTGTGTTTGGATGTTCCTACTTGTGACATACTAGATAGGACAATGGAGAGTCCATAGGTTTCCCATAAACTGGGCTGGAAGGAGCAATCCAATCCATGTTGAAGCTGCAAGATGCTACAGCTTTGAACAACATGTTAAGAAATTGTCCCGATGCTGTGAAATTAACAGATTTAATTTTTCTTTACTTCATAACATATCAGTGAGCTCAACTTCAGATATATATAACTGTTTAGCATAGCAAGAGTCATCTGTCTCAAGATAGAGCAAATGTACAATAGCAGGAGTATTAATAAATACTCCATATTCCTATGTTTGTATACAAAATGGCAAACGTTTTTCAACACTAGACAAGGACAATTTTAGAAAACATTACCAAATAAATTCTCCCTTGTGAACTCAGTGTGGACTCTGCATTTCAAAATTATAGCTAAGACCACAAAATCTGTCTTACTGGCAAAGGCCAGATTCCAGGAACTGACCTTTCAGTCTGCAGAGTTATAAACAGTTCTGTTAGACACACTTGCATCAAGGCAGATCAAATTGAAGTTAACTCTGAATTGTTTCAACAGAACTTGAATGATTTCTTCAAAGGCAGAAGGGATGCACTCAGTACTTTTTCCCATTTCATATCACAAAAAAAAAAAGGTGCTTAGTGATAATGATTTCTGGTTCTTTTAAAATTACCTTAAAAGGGAATTAAGCTGTACTGTGGATTTACAGATAGTTTAATTATAAACTTTTAAAGTGAAATATTTATTTCAGGCACAATCACATGTCTACATATTTTGGCTTGATTAAACATCTTCAGTCAAGTGATGAATCACATATTTCCAGCTGATAAAACTCAGCAGGTAAATTACTCCTACTGTAAGATGGATGTCTTATGCAATTTCCTTTGATTTCATGATAAAGCAAGGGCATATAAATTATTTAAATGACATTTTACACTCACTATCTGCTGGTTAAGGACAAGAAGCTATCTCAGACTGTGATGTATCCTAGAGTTGGGTGTAGCTATGAAAACTTATTTGGGAAATGCTGTACATTCCAAGCATTAGCAGCATTAAGAAAATAAAACTGCTCACTTCAGAAAAGAAAGCCTAGCAACTGGTGACAAACCTGCAGTTTTAAACAAACTGTGCTTTCATTATTCTAATGATCCTGATAAAGTCTGATGAAAAAACAGGAGATGTTTAATTGATTTTTGAAACTGTTTGGGGGATATCAGCAATCTGATGTCAACAATTAAAAATTAACAACTGTAGAGTCTAGAAGTTCACATTTCTGTGTTACTGTAAATAGAAACATAATCCACAGCACCCAACATACTCAGAAGTTTAAATATGCCCCCACAGTACTTCCATTACTTTGCAAATTGAATATTTAAACATAGCAAAAAATAATATGAAATCAAATAATTTGAGTCTCATATCTTTAACTAAAGAACCCAACAATGCAATAGTATATCTTGTTTGAAACAATCAGTCCTACAGAAAAGTCCTTGCATTTGTTCGTTATTGAAAAATCCAAAACAAAACTCAATCCACAAACAAAAATAATGTGTTAACATAAAATTTTTGCCTGGTCTCTAGATAAATTAGATGCTAAACAGAGTTCTGCCTGTTTTATGGGGAAGCTCTAGGCCAAAACAAACATTCCTGGTGGGCAATTAATAACAATCAGTTTGTAACATAAATTGTTATCCATGATTGAAATACCTTTTTAATTGCTAAAGTGAATGTTTAACAAAAGTGGCTATCCAATATTTAAAAATAAGAAGTTTATTCTTGTGCAAAAAACTTTCTTGGATCCCATATTATTTGACTTTTTCTAACAGCAAGGGGAAAAGACAAGATAAGAACATCTTATGATGGCTTTTGTGTTCATTCTGATTTCTGTGTGTGCATTCCCATGCTGTTTACAAACCCCAGTAATTTATATCCCAGTTGCATTTAAATCCTTTGTCAAACATATATTTGTCACTGAAATTAGGAACTGAAATTAGCAAGGGCTTAGCAAGTAAAAGGAGATATTTATGTATTTATGTATTTGAAAAGGTCATTTCTTCAGTGGTAAAATATTTCTTGTTAATTTTGTACTGTACAGGACTGCAACCATAGCCTGATTTTGAGTAAGAAAGGGGAAGGCTAATTAAAGAACAAAGGAACACATTGCAAAGACTTATCCTTTTCAAATCTTCAAATTTTCAGCAGTTGCATTCTAAAAGAAAATAGACTAGATGTATCAGGTTTGCATTTATCTGTTTCTGCAATGGCTTAATAGGACTAAATGTGATTTCAAAGTATTTACTACTAGTAAAGCCTGAAGTATTTTATTTGGTGCATGAGATCCTGACTCTTTTCCCACACCACATTTCTTCTGTTCAGTTCTTATACACCTTTCCTATTTTAGTCATTCTCAAACTACCAGTTGCTTCCAGGACTATGGCCAAGCTATTTCAAGAAGTAAATTCTATCAGTTTATTACAGATAAGGAAGTATGACATGAACAAGCTTCAGTAATTGTCTCAATTCCCATGGCAAAGCATTGGGATTGAGAACAAATTCTCTTTTCAGATACCTTCTCACACTCTCCCTGGCAACACTGCTAAGGATTTATTAAGTTACGCAATAATCCATGAGAAGTTACCTGCTGCACGCCATTCCAGGTAATAAGCAGGCAACAGAGCACATACAACTCATCCTAATGACACTGAGCTTTCCAAATTTCCATGTCCAACAGGGGTCCACTGGCTACTTTTGTTATCAGGAAGTGCACACATATGATACCATCTCGGGGTGCCCATGCCCCATGTGTTTGATGCCTCCTTGGAGAGCTGGGTTTACTCTGTGTTTGTGGAAAGCGTGTCTTACCAAAGTGCAACACAGGTAGCATTTTCCCAAAGCCAGCATACTTCCTAAGCAGCATACTCACACAGGGGGTCAGTGGATACACTGGAGAAACTGTTCTGATGTGCAATGCAGGCTAGGACAGCAGCCTGGAACAAGCCCCTCCCAGGACCAGAACAACTCCCACAGCCTGCAGGCTGTCGCCCCTATCATGGCAAAGTGTCTGCTACATACTCTGCTCTAAGCACTTAGGCCAGGCACTCCCTGCTCTCTCAGACAGAGGACAGAAATCTAAATACTGCTTTAAATGAATAAAAAATTAAGAACAGAGGACATCATTGCTATAAAAACTTTTTTTGTCCTGTGTTTGAAACAACAGAAACAACCACAAGCTGTATTAAAGTTTCTTAAATCTGTTTTCAAACACAGCATGTGTCAGTGCAGGCTTTAATGTCACAAACCTTGGACACCATTATGGAATACACTCTGAAGAACAGTGCTCTGGAGGCACATAAAAAAAGGGAAGTGGAAGTCTTACCCTTGCGGTTCTTGGACGGTCTTGTTTTCCACTTTCTGTTCACATTCTTTTATCATGGAGCTCAAAATAACCTAAGACACATAAGGAACAGAGATACATGACATTTGACATTTTTCTTTTAACATTAACACTTCCTATGAAACCTATTCTGCAATTAATTCTGACATTAGCAGAACTGTTTAAAATGTTTCCCTGGTATTTTTTTCAGTTGCATTTGAGTTCCAGTTATCTGATAATGCCTTGTGGTTAGAAACAACAAAAATGTTCAAAATACCTTAAGGAACAAAAACATTTTCCAAATAGTTACACAAGTTCAAGACTCCCTCCTGTTTCCCCAGGCTTTTTAAAATAGAGCTAAAGCACACTCACTTCTGTGACACACCGTATCTTCATGAACATTACGCTTGAAAGAAAAAACAAGGAAAGAAAAAAGGATGGCATCCTGACACAACATCTTAATGAAAAGGAAGTGCTAAAGCCAACTTGGTATCATTCCTCTGATGTCTTCCAGAGCTCCTATGAATCAGGGCTTTTTTTCCTTTTCTTAAGCCATTACAGTGTTAAAGGTTTCTGCAGAGTATTTAAGACTGAAAACACTTCCACACTGACATTTTTACTTTTCTCCAAAAATAAAGGAATGCTTCCCAATAGTAGGCTTTAAAAAAAACCAACCAAAAAAACCATACAAATAATTAATGGGACTGGTAAATGCCTCCCTGCCCTGCTCACAACAGTACTGTTTTGACACATTAAAACAAAAGCATTTGAAACACTTAGGCAAAAGAGTTAGAATGCAAAGTATGAAACTATAAATATATATATACACACATATAAACACACTGCATAAATGGAAACTTCCTCTGTTCACCGCTCAGAAGAAACCTAAATATTTTTTGAGACACTTTTGAAACTTAAAATCTCAACGCTACAAGCAAATAAAATTAGTAGTGTCTTACCAAACCTGAGTATATACACCAAAGGAAAAAAACCCTATTTTCAATCTCTAAAATACATATCAGTCACTAATGGTTACTACCAACTGGTTACTATTTTAAAATGTATTTGCATACATTAAAATGTTGGTTTCTGTTAAGTCACTTTGGACATCTGCAGCACAACCATTAATTACATTGATAAGATGTGGCCTGGTCTGCAGATCTGTGCCACTGTTCACTCTATTTCTCCAGAACTATTACTTCAGAATTTGAAACATTTTAGGTAGCAGGTGTTGCATACCCTTGAATGTTTCAGAGAGCAGCATTCAAACAGGACTACGACTCTTCCTGCTAAATTTGCTATCCTTCATTTGCATAAAATGTTACACAAATAATGCTCAAGGGGACAGAGGTACAAGACAAATACATTCAGAATTCCAGTGAAAAAGCAAGCTTTTTGTCCTGTATCAAAAAAAGCCCTGAAAGTTCTAAGCACAGCCACCATAATTTTTGTTACTTATCATTTCTACCTGTGCACTGGAGATTTTCGACATTTTTGTACCTCTATCTGAATCCGGATGTTCCAAGTATCAACAATATGAAGTCTTGATCAAAGGGGAGAGTAATTCATCACGGACCCAGTATCATTTCAAGAACAGGATGGAGTTCCCATCCACTGCACAGCTCCTTCTGGGAAGACTGTGTAACTGTTGGATGAAGTGGAGCAATTCTTCCCTCTGTCCCAGATTAATTTCTAAACTTCTACATTGTGGCTTTGCATATACTGCTCAGACCTATTCCCTTGGGTTCTCTTTCTTTGGTCATAGAACTGATTAGGAAATAGATATTTTAGAGCAGTAACTATATTTAGAGACACTTAAGAGACTTAACATGCTTAAGTCTTATAAACAATACTGCAGTATGTGGACTAAATATTTTTATCAAGTACTGACTCACTGTAATACAACACAAAATCCAGTTATTTTGAAAATACATAGAAGGCCAAGTGGAAAACGAGGAAGAAGGGACTTGACATTGAGCTAGAGATGCTGGTAAAGTATCTGATGTCTGCACAATGTGAAATATTTCTTTTAAACATGAGAAGGTCTGACCTAAATGGCCAACTTACACTTTTATTTACATGAAAGGAAGGAAAACAAATATGAGGCATGAGTGATAAATGCTGCCTGACAGGACCACACAAGCCAATTACACAGTGTTACCTTTCTGAGATGAGCATCAACTCTGTACTGACATTAGAGCCATAAGAGCTAAGGCTCTGTGATTTACAAAATGTGTGTTTGTGAAGTGATATTCCATTTGAACAATGAATAACACCAAAGTAGCCAAAAAAATGGCTTATGCAAATATCTAATTTGAAACAGTAAATGGCATTTATGTCAGAAAACATAATTTTAAGATAGAAGGCTTCCAGGACAGACACCAGAACTAACTGGACCTCAAAAGCCTCTATCATAATGCCTACAAACATCCTGTTGAAGCAGAAAGCTGACCAAGCATCAGATATCCATTTCTACAGTAAAAACTGTAGTGAGTTTTCAAACTCACTGGAGCAGGACTAAATATTTTTTCATTTTGTGTTTATCTCCGGCTAAAAAAACAAAGCACTTGGCATCATGCCTGAAGTCACTTAATCACAATAATGCAGAATGTGGTAATGGAGGATTTAAAGCGATCTTTACTTACTGATTTATTTTTAATCCTATCCAGTTCCTTCTCTGACTACAAGACTCAAACTCAATCAAACCTCTTGTTCTAATTAAGAGCATCTTTTGAGCTGACTATGCCTTTAAACATTAGAAGTTACTTTAAGTACAAAAATGAAACAGCAATATTTGTATTTGTTATCCCATTAGTGAAAGAAAATGAAACTTCTGACTACTGCAGCTTTCAGATATATTCTTGAGACTTCCTAAACTACAATCCATCTCCCAGCTCTCTCTCTCAACACAGAATATCTATCATTGCCTCATCTCTGCTGCTTGTAAGAAAGTGCAATTCTGTTGTCTTGGACTAATGCTCATATCATACTAGTGCTCCTTCTGATTCAGCCTTCTGAAGTCAGATTCTTTCAGGTTGGAAAGTTTCTCAAACAATAATATACAGAAAATGAAAGACTGATACTACAGGCTATTAGATAGAAAATGTAACTAGAAGAAGAAACTTTGTTACCAAATATAAGAACTTAGGACTCCTAGAAAATGCTGTCATCTCAATTCAGTTACTTTTGCAAATACAAAAAAAAAAAACATTCTCAAAAATTCTCTTTCATGAGTTACTTTCATAGTAACTCATGAAAGTGTAGTATAAACTTTCAAAGACTACAACAGTATTCCTCTGTACATTCTGATTAAATCTCTTCCTACATCCCTTGAAATGTTCATCCTGTTCAGATTTCCCGCAACATGCAACTAAACAACATCTCTTTTTTTTTCTGCTACTGACTTAACATCTGTGTGTTTCAATCTCTGCTAGTATTCATACTCTTCAAGTACTTACCAAAATAATTATATGGCCAAGATTTTAAAGTTGCTCAAGTTGGCTTATTCTGCTATTTTTTTTTTGCTACTTTCTGTAAACTCCTCCTACCAGAGAAGATCCTGTTTGTTCCCATGTTGTCCTGTCTACTTCTTTTAATCTGCTCTTTACAATTCACAGAATCACAGAGTGGTTGAGGTTGGAAGGGACCTCTGGTGATCATCTGGCCAAGCACGGAGACTCCACAACCTCTTTGGACAATGTGTGTCACTGCTCAGTCATTCTCACAGTAAAAAAAACCCCAGCTCTTCCCACGGTCTCTGACTGTGTCACTGGGCACCACTGAGAAGAGCCTGGCTGTGTCCTCTTTGGACCCTCTCTTCAGGTATTTATCTGTACGCTGATAAAATTCACCCAAGCCTTCTCTTCTCCAGGCCAAACAGTCCCAGCTCTCTCAGCCTCTCCCCTAGCCCTTCACTGGACTCTCTCCAGTACTGGGCAGCCCAGAACTGGACACAGTACTCCAGATATTAAGTGTATCCCATGTATTTTAGGACTCTACTTCCATAACCCTTAACTATTTCTTTCCTGAACTCCACCAATTTTCATCTGCATTTCCTTGGATATATTGTAGCCAAGTGAATCCTTGCTTTGATTAATACAAAGATGGCAAAAAATGTTTCCTTGTTCTTCAGTCTAAAGATCTGTGTTTACACATGCATTTCTGACAGTTGAGTATTGGTCTGCAGAGGTTCTCATCTTAGAAACACTTTTTACAAGATTTTACTGGTTTTGAAATCATGTGACCTATTCTTTAGCAACAAACTCCTCAATGCCATGTTTTGATACCACTTATGAGCAGCTCTCCTTTACTTGTGGTTTTAAATGCCATTACATTTCAGCTTCTTCTGCCACCTACATCTCATACTCAGTTAGTAAACATAGCTGCTCACCTCATGCTCTGGAGAGAGATGCTCCATGTCAGTTCGTAAACACTTCAGTCCTGGTAAAAAGTGATTGACCATTAAATCCTCTGAAATAACTAAAACCCAGGTTGTTAAGGTATTATAAGGATTGCCTTCTGAAATAATACAATTTCTTTTTCTGTCTTCCAATAATGTGCTAGGGAACACAAGGACAGCAGCAAAACTAAGAAAACAGAACAGCATTTGACACTTCATAACTAATAAATAGAAAAAAGATCTTAAACATACTTAACATCATGTATTTCAAACATCCATAACATTATTTTAATATTTTTTCTTGATTTACTGATTAAGATCAAGGGTTTTGTTTTTGTAGCTTTATTTTTTGAAGTATCTATCAGTTCCACTGTATGGGGTCTGGATGAGATAAGAATTCATTTTCAGCACAGGAACCCTCACAGTGCTGTGCTTTGCATTGCTACCTAGAGAGGTGCTGGTAACACACCAGTGCTTTGGGTACTGCTGAACAGGGCTGGCACAGAATTGGTGCTCTCTCTCTCAACATTCCCCCCCACCAGTAGCCTGGGGGTGGGCAAGATCCTGGGAGGGGACACAGCCAGGACAGCTGACCCAAACTGACCAGAGGGATATTGCATACCATATGATGCCTGCTCAGATATAAAAACTAAAAGAAAGTAGGAGGCGGGGCGAGAAGACTATCTATTATTACAATGTTTGTCTTCTGGAGCAACTGCAACATGCGCTGAAGCCCTGCTTCCCGGGAAATAGCTGGGCATTGCTTGATGGAAAGTAGAGAATAAATCTTCTGTTTTGCTTTGATTCCATGCATGGCTTATGCTTTATTAAACTGCCTGTATTTTGACCCATGAGTTTTTCCTTCATCTGATTTTCTCCACCACCCTCCCCCCATCCTGCTGAGGAGGGGAGTGAGAGCAGCTTGGTGAGCACCTGGTGTCCAGCTAACCCATGATATTCATCTGAAAACCTCTACCTTATGCTGAATAGATCATGTTTTACACCACAGATTCAAAGACAAACTTATTATTTCTCAAGTATTACACTTTTCTTACCACCAGAGAAATAACAACTGAACTTCCCTTAAAAAAAGGATACAACAACAGGAAAGAGCACTGTAGGATTCAAACAGGTGGGTAGCAATATCCAATCTCTTCGAATCAACAGACTGCTGGTTGTTGACCAAGGCTAACTTGTGCAAGTGTGGAATAACAACTGGAAAAGTAAATACAGGAATAAGTATTTGAAATGGCTTTCCACAGACTTGTTTAGCATTAAACAGTTGCTATGTGGCAATTGCAGGCACCTGAAGCTTTACACATCAGCATGGAATAAGAACTGCTAACGATTGCTTTTGATGGGATTCCCCTTGCAATTTTAATGGATTGACTCAAACTTGAAATAAAAATTGTGGTAGCACCACCTAAAATAAAACGGTACCTTGGAGTACCTTTGAAATAGTAACAGTTTACAGAAAAGAAAGAAAAAACCACCAATATAACCAGCATATCTATTAGCTTTTAGTCAGAGAGAGGAAGACTGCATCTTCCCATGGACGTAACTTACATTCATCTCTAAATCTGGGCTCAGCATTAGGTCCAACTCTTCCAAATGTTTTTATGATTTCTGTATGTAAAGAATGTTGGTCTTGATACTGAGGGTCCTCCAGGAAAGATGCCAGCTGCATTTTCACTCTCTCCAGAAGCTTAATCATTCCCAGAGAAATAGAAAGAACAAAAAAAGAGTGATGATAGAAATTGTTACTGTCAGTTCAGAGTATGTTTACAATCTTCCATATTTCAGATAACAGATCTTGGACTTTCTTCAAATTTACAGATTTTTTTCTAACAGGACATTTCAAACTCTTCAATGTACCTCTATGTTTTAAAGACTGTTACCAGGGTTTTAATATGATCTATCTTTCAGCAACAGACAGGTGATCCCATATAGCTGATCTTTCCTCCTGAGGTTTCCTTGAGTCTGATACTCCCTTTTTTTACCTGCTATTACAGTTTCCCTCTTATTTTTAATAACTACAGAGTTTTCCTGTTTAATTGTAACTTAATTAATGGGGTTTTTTGCAACAAATCTCAATTAATAGGCTGAATTTTTTTTCAAAGGACAGAGAAGCAAAAGTAACCATCATGAAATCAATGGAATTAAAAAGATTTCTCCAACTAAAGGCTAGAAAACTGAAAATAAGATTACGTAAGTATTTAATTTGCATTCAAAGTTGAAAAAACAACATTTTATGATACATTTTGGAAGGTACTATCAGCTCTGGACTTTAAGGCTTATTATAATTAGTGCGATCGATACAGTAATTTCTGTGTGGTAACAAAACAATAATGTTCTTTTAACTGATTATAGGCATGCATTCCAAGCTACAAAATTCTAACTTTTCCATCTTCCAAGTACGTGTGAGTCATCACTGACTTGACTCACATTACTCACATTTCCTCAAACACATTCTTTTAGAATATGTTGAAATTACGGGAAGAATGCAAGCTCTGCAAAAAGCTGCAAGGACTTATAGAAGAAATTCGACTGCACAGTTGTTATACGAAACAAAATCCAGTGTTTCTACTGCTTACAGCAGAATTCTGAGTGTCTTCACAATTCTGATCTATTCACATAGTATCATAATTTTAAATACAAGGAGAAGTTGCATCTCTACCTTATCTTCAAGGAATATTTTGGTAATGTCACTATGTCTTTTAGTGGCATCTTGGACACCAAGGGCTAAACCAGCAGATATGACTGGAACTACAAGATATTTTAGAAGAATCTCGTGCTCTTTTAAAGTATTTGGGAGCCAAGCAGGGTATCGTAAAGCATCTAAAATGGCACAATATACTTATGTAAAGATAACTGACTCCCACCATGATTTTTTGGTCACCATTTTAAAATAGAACTATTTCATTTGGAAATAACAGAGTTAGATTTCACAATTGTACTGCAGAAGGTTTAAAAAACATTTTGAGCATGGGATTTCCCATCTTCTAGCATAGGCCTCCCCTCTACTTATCTGTCTCTGTTTATGTTTGGTTTGAGATTTAGAAGGAAATGTTTTTATTAGTTATGAGGGTTTGTTTGTTTAATAAAAAAAAAAAAAAAGAGAGAGAAAGAAAAAAAAAGGCTATTGCAAAACTGGAAAGCATTTTGGAAGAGAATTTGACAAAGAAGGAAATAATTTATGAGTTGCCCTTTCTTTTACTCTGGATTTTAAGCTACCAAAAAACAACAGGCTCACAACAGGTGTCTTACCTCTCTCTGAGTAACAGTTTCCATGATGGTCCCAAAAGCAGGAATTGTAGCAATCCTTACTGAACTACAATGGAAGAATAGAGTCTTTAAGATGTATTCAACACCAGGAACAAAATTACTTAATGCAAAATTACAAAATTAGTACTTTTAAGTTACATTAGTTTCTAGCAATGACCAAAACAAAAAAAAAAAAAAACAGCAGACCAGGAAAAAGACAGACAGGATTAACTCAAAGTCTCAATCTGAAACTCACAATTCAGGATCACTGGACAAGGTAACAAGGGCCGGAGCAACCCGCTTGTCAACTAATGCTTCACTCATGCCTCGAAGAGTCAGCTGTAAACCAGTCAACATGCAATAAAAAACGCTTTGGTAAACTTGAAGAACTGGGTTAGCTGTGACTGAGGATGGGCAGGCAGACTCTTGGGGTTGTTCTTGGTTTAGTCACCCACACAAGACATTAAAGCCACTAAGACTCTATTCATGTTGTAGCATCTGTTAGTAACAAGTTGTTAGTGAGATTAGCAAAGCATCCCTCCTTAGCTTGAAAGAAATACCACATCAGAATGTCCAGGAAATGAAGCACCATGGTTGTCTATCAGAAATGAGATACAGCCAAAACTACTTTGCATTTCATTAATGCAAATGATACTTAATTTTCCAGTAGCAAAGCTGATAGCACTATGGAATAGTAGTATCCAGCTTTCTGCTAGAAATTATGTAAGCAAATTTGAAAACTGAGAACATTATTAAATATAGAAAACAAAAATTAGATTACATGGATTTAAGTTTTCTATATAAAGTTTGTTCAGCATTTCTATACAGTTTAATTCTAGGTTTTGCAGTAAATATTTTTATCTAAAAATAAGTGATTTAAAGGTTATTTTTGTTTAGAAGTAATTAAATTTTTGTTGAGATAGACTAAGAAACATAACTGATGGTTATTTCTTCCTAAGTATTAAGAGAGATGCTAGGTATATAAGACAGTCAGGGAACTTACATTTCAGGGTCACTGGAGAGAGTAATGAGAGCAGGAACAACTCTCTGAGCTACCAGAGTTTCATGTACCCCCTTCACCAACAGCTGAATGGTCGGAGCAGGGGGGTATCACAGGTGATGCACGGAAAGAGTGAGCACAGTATCATGGGAAGAAGAACGGCACAACCAAGAGAGAGAAAGAAAAAACACAAAAAGCAAACCAAAATTAGAAGCTAAGCAAATACTGCTACACTAGAGCTTCGTAAATGCAAAGGCGTGAAGAAAGCTAGTGGTCTGGCAATCAGCACAAACATGACAAATTCAACAATACGATGTTTTCTCTATTTTCAGGTATTTTAAAACTTGAACTCAAAGCTTTAGCAAGTAATTGCACATTATAATTCAGATACTAATACAATTATGTATTATAAGTAACCTTATGTATAATTAAACACTAAAGCGATGTCAATTTGAGTTTGACGATTTCATGTAAATGCTGTTCCTAACTCAATACAACAGTATTTACCATAGTAGGTGGCTATCACATGTAACACAGAAGTCTTGACTAAACCAAATGTGTGTAGTTTTCCCCACAGTGAGTGATACTTTTCACACCTTTTAACAATGAGACAAACAGCACCTTTCCAGATGCCAAAAAGCTTTCCTGAAAGTCAATCAGGACTACTTGATATTTAACCACCATCCAAGCAGTATGCATGCTGGGCTATGCAGGTAGAAAATGGAGAATCCTTGAATTATTCATGAAATGTATTTCCTCAAGTCTTTTTGCAAACTAAGGAAGAGATATTTGTTGCAGTGCATCCCAAATGTTAAAAGCTTGAAATCACAGTAAAATTCATTATCCATGAACACAACAAAGTTGTTTGAATCTAGATGTTCCCAAGTGATTTTTTTACATTACCTATGTTACTACACACAAGCATTTGCTGCATATGTTGCAGATACCCTTTATGTGCTTTCTTCATATGAAAGCCTACCAATTTTCAAAAATGTCAAGTTGCAAACTTTTTTCATATTCAACAAAATGGCGGGTTTTGTCTTCATTAATAACAAGGGGAAAGATTAGGTATTTCCATTTTGTGTCTTATGTAAAGAAGTCTGCATATATTTGTCTGGTTTAGGAGATAAATACTAAAAGCTTATCAGTAAGTTTATATGAGTAACATGAAACATCTTTTTAATATTTAGCTATATTGTTATTACTCATATTGCATAATGAACACAAATTCTTAACTTTTCCCCTGGGAAAAGCAATAGCCGTCACTGTATCAGTACCAAAATCAGGCAGTATTTACATCTTCTTCCTAGAGAAGAGTTTACACTATGCTATTTGTTAGAGCATTCCTGCTTTACCAACTCTGAATTTAAACCAAAGTAAGTTGTGAAAGACTGGAAGGAACCTGACTTTCCGGAAGCTTCTATATAAAGCAGTTGTTCTTATGAAGCAATGCTTGGGTGTGCATGTATGAGCAGACAGACATGGAACAGTGTGTCATTACAGGCAATAACTGGAGAAGGAAGAATGGGGAGAAGCTATTTAAGAACAGAATACACTACTGGTACAAAGCACCTGGAGAAGCAAAGTTGCAACATCCTATACTTGTTGTTCAGAAAGTAACAGGATGTCAGTTCAATGACATTTTAACATTAATACATTTCACAACTATTTACATTGGCAACAACTCCCAGTGCCACTCTGTTGAGGTCATGGGCTACTCTTCAAACAGCTGTTAAGGACATAGCACACTGTTTGATTATGATGGTTTTAACTCATATACAGCTTTACTAATTTTCCCATTTATTAAAATAGAGAATGCTTACAATTTTCAGTCTCGGACAAACAGGGACTTGAGTTTCCTTTACTAACCTTCATTTTGAGAAAAGCCTAGCAGTAATACAGTGCTTTGGAAAAAAAAAAAAAGAAACCAAAACAAAATGTTTGGAATTTGTGTAACTAGCAAACAATTTAGAATGATCTCAGCTTCTTTCCTATCTGGTCTGCCACATTTCTAAGTATGGTAAAGCACGGTAAGCAGACACGTTCCATCATACAGAAAATAAAACATGCTTTATAATACAAGTGTCATTCTGAAGATGTCCCTAACCCTGAACCCAAACAGACCAGCAAAGCTTATTTATATCTCAACTACGCACTTCATGTTCAAACCACAGCAAATCTGTTTACATCAACATTCAAATGGAAGTTACTGACTAAAAATATTAATACAGAAGCAACAGGAACAGCTGGATGGACAAGGCCATGTAGCAGCATGTAAGGTTAGAGTGAGACAGACAGTGCAAATTTTTATCTTGTTTTGATTCCTCTAGATCATTACTTATGCCTACTACAGCTTAAAAATTGTAGCACAAAGCTTCCTGCTCCCAAAGGAGCGAAGGAGTGGAAAGGCCCCAAATAATTTCTGTGTCCTTCCAATCTTTGACAGACTGTAAAGGTTTGGTAAAGCAGTCAGGCCTGCAGTCTCTGTGCTGCTCAGAGTCCTTACTGCTCTCATTTAGCTGTCCTGCAGGTCACACACTCTTCATCTCATTATCTAATCACTGGGCTTTGCCATTCAGCAGCCTCTGAGGTTACAGAAATTCCTTAAGTGATGGAATCTCCCAGTAGTGAAACCAACTATTACCACCTCTTAGCACAGGAGACTTCCCAAAATGACGTAATGCCATGTATAAATACGTATGCTATGGCTGTCCAGGAAGTGGCAATATGGTGCTATTTTCAAAGGAGAAAAGTATCTAAAAGAAAGCTGCCTAGGCTTTAGTAAAAATTGAAGTATGCTAAGATGCAAGATACGAAATAGCATGCATAGACTGCCTAAAAATAATCAACATGCAGCTGAATTTGAGAAGAAGCTGCCACCAAGACAATACCCTGTTGTAACTGAAGTCTTTCACATATTTAGCTAAAGTTTATTAGGAAAAAAATAAGCTTATTATTACAAATATGACATAAAAATGCTTTCGTTAGATGGGAAATACATTTTAAGGGTGTAAAAAAATTGCCATCTCCTTTTTAAAGGAAGAGGAGGGGCAAAAAAAAAAAACAGAAAAAAAGGACATCGTTGGATGTTTTCAACTGAAGTCTCATCATAGTGGTTGCTTACTACTTTTTCAGCTCTGATTGCAGAGTTTCAGTAAAGAAAGCTAATGGATACATTAAGTGCTCTTTTCTTCTGAGGCAGACTTAGACTTTGTTTTTGAAGATGAATACAAGATGTTAGATTCAACTAGATGTCCACTGCAAAGCTATCCAAACAAGTCAAATGTGGAAGAAATGCACAAAAAAAAAAAGAAAGAAAAAGTAGTGATGATTAGAAATATGTGTTTCTAACATGCAAAGGACAAAAAATTCTCAGTTTGATCAGCCAGTGGAGTATATCCCAGAGTTTTTGCATATGCCTTTTAAAATGAACATTTGATGAAACAAATGCATGATATGAAAATAAAAGCAAACTTATTACATATATATTTCAGTCTTTATTCTGACCAAAATTTATAGATGTTAAGGGAAAGATGAAGCTGTCATTACGAGGCAAGTAAAGTAACTGCAAATTCTTTTAAATTCTTTAAAATATTTTAATTTTTACAAAAATTACAAAATTGGTTACATGTGTGTCTTCACCACCATATCTGGTACAAAGAAAACTAGTCTCAATTACAATGCAAGTGCATTGTATGAGCATACACAAGACCTACTGAAAATGATAAGTTGTTTATTAGGCTACTGATGATGTGTTGAATAGCAAAAGCAGAAGTTAAAACTCAGAGGTGCTTATTTTTAACTACATACCTATAGAAAGATGTGCTGTTGAACAGAGAACAGATAAAGAAACAACTGAACAACAACCTCCTGCTCCATCACACAGTACACAGCTAATTTAAATTGTTTGTAATTATTAATAATGTAAAAACATCATCTGATTGATCCCTGTTTTAAAAAATAAACTCATTTTAAAAAGGTGCAAGAAGGTTTGGATAGCAACTTACCTCAAACATTCTAGCAGCTGTACATCGAACAAGAGCAGAAGTATGGACAACTCCATACCACAAAACAGTTAACAGCAGCTCATGGTAAGCTGGGTTTGCACTAGAAGAAAACAGTTGGGCAATCAGTCAAACAAAAACACTCCCAAGCCTGGAATATGTTCTTTACCTACAAAACGCAATCTTAAGAATCCATTGTTCAATAAATCTTAAAACACCAACTTTTATCCCTTCTGAAGGATACAAAACACTTATCTCATTGTGAAGGACACTCAACATGTTGGAGTCTAGAAACTATGTTCCATTTTTAAGTTAATTTAAAAAAAAACAAGCCCAAATTTAAGAACATAATTTTCAATAAATTATGATATTGAATGCAAATACATATGTAGAACACATGACAATAGCATGGTAAATATAAAATTAATTTCTGTTGTTTTCTCAAAGAGTTATTTTTGTGGAAATTTTGTGTTTGGGTTTTGGTGTTTCTCTTTTACACTTCAGATTTTTTTACTACTACATTTTTAACCCAGACATTACATTTACACTAGCGAAAAAGCAAGTATACCCTTTATTCACCCAAAGCACCACAGTTATTTAAAATTACAGCCAGATTAGCAGCTTTTAATAAAAGTTCTTAATGTATTGAGATCTAGTCAACCCCAAGGTATATTCTTTACCCTAGTTCCACAAAGGAAGCTTTCAGGCTATCAAGAGGAGCATGGGACAGTGAAAGCATGGTCATTACATCTTCTAGGAATCCAACTAGCAGCTTGCGGTCTTCTTCCTGAAAGAAGGGAAAAAGGGAGTACAGTGATGAATGTGCTGGAAGGATTGCTGTGGTTGTGATGACAACCTACAGCTACAGAAGAGACAAACTATGAAAAAGAACAAATGAGACTGAGCATTTAAAAATTTTCTTAGGCACTTAAATGTGGTTAAAGAACAAGAGCCTTTCAGAGCAAACACATGAAGAGACTCTGTTTCATCAACTAGGCACATACTCATGCATAAAATCACCCATACTGTTTCACTAAAGAAACTTTTAAGAACAGTACTTAAGCACATTTATGGCTCCTGAAAGTTTCTAATTGGTCATAATCCACTAAAATTTTTAAATATTATGAAGGAATTCCTTTTTTCCTGTAAGATAAGTATATGCCAGTCCACGACTGCTCATTTGCTGGAGGATTAGGTAATATTTATAGTGTGTTTATTTTAGTATTAGGTAACAGTAAAATGTTAGGGCTCTAACTAGGCCCCAAATGGCAAATGACCTGTTTCAGTAAATTTTGCAGACCGATGTTTAAAAAGGTCAAAATTAAACAGCCAAAACCCCATTTAATGAATAACATTAATAGTTTTGATACAGGGACATGGCAACACATGACCTAAATATGTATCACCACCTGACTAGAAAACTTTGCTTTTAAATATGTTTACAGCTGCCCATTCATCTACCTATCTTCAAAGCAGAAGAACAGTAAGATTCCAAAGAACATAGTAACGTTTAGGTATTTTTTTTAAATGACTTTTGCACACCTTTACACATCTAACAAAGAAACAGAAACCCAAACCTACCTGAATATAACATGTAAGGACCCCTGTTGCATAGATGGGAACTGTGGCTTTTGTTAGCACTCCATTACCTGCTGTGGAATCTAATGAAACACAGTGAACAATTTAGGTTTTAAACATACATATGTGTATATAATATATATACTATATATAGTAGACTTAACACGTGTGTATTTAAGTATTATAGATTTAAACACCTTTTTATATATACATGAATAATTTATATACAGATATACAGCAATGTGCTCAAGTGGTACTTGAATTAGAGATTTTTTTTACCTTATACACAATCTACAACTTCAGAGTGTTCCATTCAGATTAAGACTAGATTTTGCAACATTTCACAAAGCTAACAAATTTGAGAATTGCAGCCTGAAAACGTTATTTGAACAAGAGACTGAAAGTCTTTTCCCCATTGTGGTTAAAATCAATTACTTTGAGTAAAAAGCTACTGACCTATGTTTTCCTCAGACAGTCTTAAGATTTCCTGGAACTGTGGTTTTACCTGTGCAAAGAATGATGAATCCCATGTAAGAAAACCTGTTATCAGTATCAACTAACTTAAAAAAATATAAGAATTGCAAAACAAAGCAAAAAAACAATCCCCCAAAACAACAACCATCCTCTCTCTGGAGGCGGCATATATTGCTAAATTTATCTTTAAGTAATCTTCTCATATTTGACAATTTCTCTTGAAAGTATTTTTTAATTACATTCAGAAGTTATTTTATGGAGAAAAATTATATAATTCCTTGATAAAAATTAAATACCACCAACAGAAAATATTTCAGGTTGGGAAGGCATCAATTTTAAACTTTTCAATTGAGTAAAAGTGGAGTACTTATGTATACCATAAACAGTGAACAGTATGCTGGTCTGAAGAAAGAAAGTTGTTAAATTACTAGAATCAGGATGATCTCTCCCACTCTCTCTATCATTCACAAAGGAAATATGAAGAATACAGTTTAAAAAAAAAAAAAAAGTCCCTTGTTGGGCAAGATGAGAAGGCCATTCCAAAATGACCAAAACCAGAAAAGGACACAAATAGTCCTCTAAAAATAGCAGGTTTAAATGTACTTATACAAAAACAGTGTGACATGAAAATATAGATGGTCATGAAGTGTGGGTGTGCTGACATACCATAAATATACAGAATATATGTTATCAAGGTACTCTATCTAGAACATTTAAAGTAGTATCTTACCTTAGTGTTCGTAAAAATTTTCCCAAATGTCCTACAAAGTCTCCAGAAAAATCTAGAGAACTCATGGACACAGGCAGTTGATGCTACATTGATCTTGCCAACTATTTCTATAAGCTGTGGCAGCCTAAAAAATCAGGAAATGAAAGGATATTAAACACTACTTTGATTTTTTGCTTTTGTCCATTACATTTGTACAGATTTACTGCTTTTATTAATAAACACATGCACACACAGAGCACTTCTGGTTCTAATAAAATTAATGACATGCTCTGTACAATTCCTGACCCATGAAGAAAGCAAGGGTTTAAGTGCCAGAAGTCTGATCTACATTTTCAAACATCTGCTGCTACCATGAGTTAGTCAGAATAACAAACTTTACTTCACAGGAGAATTAACTATACCAGTGCAAAAATGAAAGAAACAAGTTTTCAGAGCACATGGTTACCTACACGTTTTCCTAGACTTGATATTTTCTGAATAAAATCAAAGTCAATTCAGCATGAAAATTAAAACACCTAAAGTAAATTCCAAGTTTTCCTCTTTAGTAATTCTCAAACACAATCATACTTAGCCGTCCTATATTCAGTAATTGTGAAACATGACCATGCTTAAGAACTATTAACTTTGACACATTTTAAAACTGCGTGTCCTATGATACAAATTAACTCACAGTTGATTGACTACCCATAGCAGAGTCTCCCAGCCTGTGGTGCCCTCATGTTCTAGCTGATGGTCGTACAGTTGCAACAACACTGCCAATTGTTCGCGGCTTCCAATGATGACCGCGACGTCCTGAAGAGGCGACACGGGCCGGGGAAACCTAGTGACTGTAACAGCAGAGAACAAGCAACCATGAATGAAAGAAGATGAAAATAACATGGAGGTGATGTCAGAAACAACAGCTAAGGAACTGTGAAACTCATTAAGTGCCTCCTCTATAGAGGTTTGCAATTAGCTTTTCCAAAATCAGTGGGTTCAAATCATCTCTGAAGAGATTACACAACCCTCAATTAAAACGAGAAAATACTGATGCAGGGAGATTATGGAATTGTTATTACCAGCACAGCTTGACCAAGGACAAATCCTGCCTGACCAACCTAGTGGCCCTCTATGATGGAGTGACTACATCTGTGAACAGGGAAGAGCTACAGATGTCACAAACCTGGACAGGCCTTTGACAGTCTCCCACAACATCCTTCTCTCTACATTGGAGAAACATGAATTTGATGGATGGGCTTTTCAGTGAATGAGGAATGCACTGAATGGTCGCGTCCAGAGGATAGTGGTAAACACTTCAATGTCCAGATGGATATCAGTGACAAGTTGTGTCCCTCAGGGATCCATAAGGGGACCAGAAGGGTTTACTATCTTCATTAATGACACAAAGGGATCAAAGGGCACCTTCAGCAAGTCTGCAGATGACACCAAGCTGTGTGGTGCAGTTGACACACCAGAGGGACAGGATGGCACCCCAAGGGACCTGGAGAAGCTCGAGAAGTAGGCCTTTGGGAACCTCATTAGGTTCAACAAGACCAAGTGCAAGGTGCTACACCTGGGTTGGGGCAACACCCTGTACCAATACAGGCTGGGAGATGTCTAGGGATTGACACCAGACTTGGGGGCGCTGATGGGTGATAAAACTGGACATGACCCACCAATATTTGCTTGCAACCCAGAAATTCTGGCCTGTATCCAAAGCAATGTGGTCAGCAGGGTGAGGAAGGTGATTCTGCTCCTTTCCTCTACTCTCATGAGACCCCCACCTGGAATGCAGCATTTAGCTCTGGGGTCCCCAGCACTGGAAGGACATGGACCTTTTGGAGCAA
Organism: Lichenostomus cassidix; assembly: GCF_008360975.1. Classification (NCBI taxonomy): domain Eukaryota; kingdom Metazoa; phylum Chordata; class Aves; order Passeriformes; family Meliphagidae; genus Lichenostomus; species Lichenostomus cassidix. The sequence goes on from NC_139482.1 coordinate 70,301,541, forward strand.
CTCCTGAGGAGGGCCACAAAAATGTGAACAAGATAGAGCACCATTCCTATGAGGAAAGGCCGAGAGCTGGGCTGGTTCAGCCTGGAGAAGAACAGGCTAAAACCTGAAATTTTTGAATTCCTCATATAAGTAGTAACCACTCAATGAAAAATTACATGCTCCTCTACAAATTACTCAAGTCAGCTTAATGAGTCTTATCACGGCATGTTTAAGATTTTTAATGGAATATCAAACAGTAATGTACTCTAGCTACTTTCCAAATTCTCCTTCAGTTGTTACCCTTTCTTTGCACCTTCACACACAGCACTCTTATCAGCATGTGGCAGGTGTTACCAATAACGTCTTTAAAAATTATTTACAACAGTAGAAAACATTTCACAGGCTAGGATTGCTGATTTAAGAACAACTTCATTATGAGGCCATTCAGTTATAGAATGGTTTGAGTTGGAAGGCACCTTAAAGATCATTTAGTTCCAACCCCACTACCATGGGCAGGGACACCTTCCACCAGACCAGGTTGCTCAAAGCTCCACCTAACCTGGCCTTGAATGCTGCCAGGGATGGGACAGTCTTGTAAGATACTGCATAGATAGATAGCAGATGGTGACACGGCTGCATTATGCTGTGTTTTTCCCACTTCATAAATTTGTAAGAATTAACTGAAACTGAGGCCAGCCTTCCTGAGCTATTATTGGCTACTAATGGAAATCAGTTCTTCAGAAACCTTTAGGAATTACAATTAAGAATTGTTTTGTTTTCTAAAAGCTTCTTAGAAGAAACAGAAAAAAACAGATGAAATAATGTATTATTTTTTTGGTGATAAACAGGTATCTCAAACACAGCAAGGGGTAGAAAATGGAAGCACTACTTAAGAACTTGCTAAGGTAGACCAATATGAAAAAAATCCATGTATCAAAAATTGTTAATTTACCTTCTATTTGTGGTACTTCTCCCTGAAGTTTAGCCTTGCTTGTAAAAGGTGCATTCTGTAGCACCAGTGCAAACAGTGAAGGAATCAATGACTGCAGGGCAGACAGATACATGTGGAGTTTATGTTCATCCAAGCCATGCTCTCCTTCCTGAAACAAACAGGACATTTACTTAAAAGTTTTCAGTTTGGATGATTTCCTGCATTCCCAGGAAAGGCATCAACACATCTGTGATGAGCTTCTATGCAAACACACTAATTATAATGCAATTTAGCCTACCACAAGCATATTTTGTCACTCTTAAGTCACCTTTACTCAAGAGATTCAGGCAATACAGCCTTTGGCATTTAGCAGTTCATGCTGATGAACAGACTGATATTTTGAAAGAACACCTTTCAGCACAATTTGGAAATGTGGATCCTTTGTCTCAGGGACCAAGGCACCTAAACTGAATAAACTAGTCACCTGTACTCTGAAAGCAAGCATCTTGTTTCAGTGTCTTAGATGGTTATGAGGCACCCAATTTTCCCAGAACTTCTGAGATATCTACCAAACGAAACATGCAAACTGGATCACAATTGGAACTGACCTAACTTAACCACTCAAGTTTACTTTCTTTGTGTATTTAATAAAAGCTGCACTTTACTAAAATCTCCACAATCTAAACATGGGACAAATGCTATTAGGCTATCAAACAAAACAGTATTAAAGAAGAGCATATTTCGTTTGGGGGATTTTGGTGTTTTTTCTTTTTTTTCCCCCCTTCCTCCAAAGTACAAGTAAAGAATACAAAGAAAATTCTCCAATATAGAAACAGCTGAGCACATACCCTGAGCAATTTTTCAATTTTATTAAGCAGTGTAGGTATAAGATGGAACTGTAAATTTCCCAGCTCTGTTGTCCAGGCAGCGTAAGCAGGTAAAAATACCTGATGTGTTGCACTAACCACACGTTCTGAAGGGTCTCCTAAAGCTGAAAGCAGCAGCTCAAAACCCTGATAGAAGACAATAAAGAATGCAATTATTTCTCGCAAACTGATATACACATTTTACCATTCTGCCTTCAAAAACTCAGAGAAAAGTTCTTTACTTTCAGTATCTGAAACATTATTGGGCAGCATTAAATTGAATTATAGGTAGGCTTTGTTGTAGCAAACAAATCTGTGTTAGCAAGTGATGATATCAAACTGGCTTAGTATCAGGTGTGCAGTGAAGTGGTATGTCCTTAAAGGCAAATTATGAACTATTAGAGTAGCTTCTGTATAAGGCTTACACCTGAAGTTCTAATGCTACTTGTAGTTTTTCTGTTTTGTCTTGGTGATACAGTAAAATCAACATTCATATAAATAATCATAATTCTCAAAAGTATCTTGAAAGACTTAATAAAAATGCAGGAATTCATATAACCCCCTATTATTATACAACCCCCTGTTCATGAAGTATCTATAGAAAACATTTTATACATATAGGACCCAAATAAATAATACCTGTTGATATTTATCTGGATCATCAATATAGCCCATAATGATACCAAGGCTTTTGATCACAGCTTCTCGTACCAGATCTGCCTTATCTTCCATTAGCATTTGTTGCAGCATGGAAAGTACTAATGAACTACGAATTTCTTTCTGTTTGTAAAAGAGAAACATATTTGTTAAATCCAATGAAACAAGAAATGTGGGTTTGTATCAACTTTTATAAATAGTTTGCACTTCTGTTAGTGCTCAAAAACAAAATCCCTTCCTTCAACCATAAATTCCTTTGTGAATATTACATGTTCAGTTTTCAAAAACAGAAGATAAATGAATATAAAGTGTCAGCAGCTTCATTACAGAGCCTTTTGTCCTACCAAGCACAGAACTAAGGTCCTTTTATTCGCATGGAACCAAAAATAACTAACAGCAACAAAACTACTGTAGGCCTAGACTCAAAACTAAGAAATCACTGCATTGCTAAATTGGAAAAGTGGAGTTTTTAAATTTAGGTTCCGGTTTCTCTGAAGCTTCAAATTCTAGTTTACCATTGACATAATTTTGCTGCTTCTTCTAATTGGCAGCACTCTTGATGTAACATTCCACAGTGTCTGAAGAACTCTACAGTTGGGTGCCAATTCTTTCTTCACAGATTGTTTCCTTAATTGCTCCTAATTATCTTTACTTCATTTTTACTGAAATGAGTATCCATATTGTTTTTAGAAATATTTTATAGCTAGATTAATCGGTGTTTCTTCATAACAAGCTATCTCCTTCTTAAAGTGACTTGGTGGATCTGACATGTGTGATGTAAAGTAGAAGACAGTATGACTTTCTATGCATAACATACACCCTTGGGAATATTTCAAATGATGAAGGATGCTCACATTGTGCATCAGATTTTTACCTTGCTTTCACTAGCAGGTATTTGGAGTCTATTAATACTTACTGGAAGGTAAGGTGCTAGAGCTCCACAGGATTCTGCTACCAGTAGCCGTCGCTCAGGGTATTTGTGGTTGATCTGGTAAAGAGAAACAGACAGACTGTTTGCTTTCACTAACCAGCACTCTAAATGTGGTTAGAATGAACTTCAACAGAGGGATGCGCCTGCACCTCTTCAACAAACACTGACTGAGCTCACAGAAGTTGCACCTGGTCACTAAGCAGCCTCAAATTCTTGCACTGAGGCATAAAGGTGAGGCAGATGTCCTATAAGACAGAGCTTATAGCAAGGGGAGAGTCAGAGAAGCACATATGTATATGAGAACCATGTATGTGTATGCAATAAAAGGAGGGTGGAAAGCAGTGCACAGGCTGTTGTACTCTGACGAATCGGCATAACTCCTGAATTGGCATGACATGAAATATTTTGTCTTATGAAGCCCCTCAGGAGCACTGTTCCTCCAAGAGCTACACAAGTGCCCTCTAGTGCTCTGACCAGTGTAGCAGAGCTGCCCAGGTCTTGGCTGAGAAGAGTCAAGACACCCATACTGAGCCAAACTGCATTTGCATGCTGGTAAAGTTCTGCTCTCAAGTCCAACATAAATATGTCATGGCTGTAAAATGTGGCTGAAAACATCTCATATTACCAAGAACCTCTTGACCCTGTGCTATTTCCCCTTTCTACTCAAAAGTTGCTTGAAAATTCCACATTACAAATTTAATATTGACACTTTGGAATCAAGTTTGCATTCTGGTGGAGTCAGATTTAGTGGCCCATGTAATGGCTGTGTAACAAGCAATATGTTTCAATACACTTTGTGAATAAAAATTTTATGGTAAAATGCTGAGTGAAATGTGAATTTTTTTATGCTGTCACATAAAATGGGATATGCAGCATGTGGTGCAAGTGTTTCTCTCTTGCTGTGCAATGTATAGCCTTGGTGAGGCAGCCATCTCACCATGAAAAAGACCAAAATACTCACTGTCTTCTTTGTCTCTACCTTCAAAGACTTGCCTTTGGTAGTCTGAAGTCCCAAAAATTCATGCCAAATTCTGGCACGAGGAGGACCTTTGGTAGAGAACTAGCAGGCCAGGAAACATTTGAAGAAATTGGACATACACTAGTCTGTGGCCCTGATGGGTATGCACCCATGAGTGCTCAGGGATTTGGCTGAGGCGATTTCAAGAACACTCTTGACAATCAACAAAATGTTGTGGCAATGGGGGAAGTCCCTGAGGACTGGAAGAAAGCTGATGTGACTGCAACCCTCAGGAAGGGCAAGACAGAGGACCCAGGCCAGTCTGCCTCACTCCTGGGAAGGTGTTGGAGCAATCAGTCTTACAAAGCATTTCCAAACATCCAAAGAACAAGAAGGTGGCTGGAAATAGCCAGCATCTATTTTACATAAGAAAAACCACACATGACCAACCTGACAGGTTTCTGAGATGACTGGCTCAGCACGCTCAACAATGGTGCCTGACCACTGACATAGTATTAATGTCTTCAATTCTCTTGCTGTTCTGGTATGAAATTACCAAGAATTCTCTCAAGAATGAAGTGTAGAAAAGATGATTTCGAAGAGACTTAAACAAACAAATTGTAAGCTTCAGGACTAAACTGACATCTCAAGCATGGGAGAATGTTCTTTGAGTGTGTCTACCATTATTTTGTATTCATTCATCAGTAGAGCAGCTGTAAGAATTTCTGGAAGTATGGAGATTTCATAGATGAAAAACATCATGGACAAATGATAGACTGCCTTAAAACCAACAAGGAAGAAATTCATGAGGGCGGTGAGGCACTGAGACAAGCTGCCCAGAGAAGCTGTGGATGCCCCATCCCTGGAAATGTTCAAGGCCAGATTGGATAGGGCTTGGAGCCAGATGGTCTTTAAGATCCCTTCCAACCCTAACCTTTTTATATTTCTATTAGATCTTGGAATTATATGCCATCTTCAAATGCAAATGCCCCACTAACAGAGAAATACTTTACCTTATGGAGCTCTGCCTACCTCAGGGAAACAGCAATGACTAGTTTCAGCCGTTTTAGGTGGTCTGGCATGGCAACACAAATAGAACCCTTGATATTGCAAAGACATTCTGACATACTGGAGAAAAAAAGACTCAAATTTCTGTCAGGTTTGCATTCAGGAAAGAAGATTATTAGCCCTTGGAAACAGAAATGTTTATTGCAATTTCTTTCTCTTTTGTCTTTAAAAAGCAGTATTGCAACTTGGGAAGCCAATAACTAGTCACTAGCTCTGGGTGACACATTCACAGAGCCTTCTACTAAACTGAGTCAGTAACCAAATTTCACCTGCAAAAGAGCAGGCAGAAAGTTTACAAAGACTGTCCTGAAAACTCTGGGCTCCAGAAGGTGTCAATGAAAATGATGGAATCTTCTGAGGGCCCAGTCCTTTGCATCTGTAAATAGATTTTGGTTGGAGACTAACAGCATGAATGCTTTTCACGATTTATGTATCTACTGCAAAAAGCTAGAAAATTATGTGTATGCTTGAGTTCCTTCTACAAACTCAAGTCTTGTGACAATAAGATTCAGCTGGTATTTTGATGGAGAAATCCATGACCTGGTTCCAGTAGTGCAAACAAAGTCTGGCAAACGGCATTAAGTAAGAGCACTATGACATATGACTTGGCAGCCTGATATGGTTCACTATTACAATTGGGCTCTTTTCTCTTTTGCATCAACAATTAGCAAGAAGTAGATGAGAAAAATCTACTTTTTTAGTGAGGTGAGACACTTTTTCTCAAACACAGTTTAAATTTCATGAGAACTAAGAAAACAAAATGTAGCTTAAAAAATTGGGCAAAAATACAGAATTTTTTCTATGACTCCTTTCAAACTACTACTGTCATGAGACCTTCACTTAATCAACAGATGCATCAGTCATTCACAACAAGCACAAATGCTGCATAAAATACATACTTCTACTGCCAGAAAGCATTAAGGCTATTAAAGCTAAGACTTTATTGTGAAACACAGATTGCTATGTTATGCAAGGAACAGTAGAAAACTACCAGACCAGAAAGACTCTGCCATCAAAGCAGGCATTCCCACTCCATTGTGGCTTAGTTATTCATGGTCTTTTTAGGCAATGATGAACTCCTTTTCCTTCACTGTGAAGGAAAATACAACACATTTTCACCTGAATTCATGTTGTTCTGTTTCTATGCCTCAGATGAAACAATAAAAACATTTCAGTTTGGTTGTCCAGTTATTTCTATTAATTTAGAGTGCCTGAAAAAAAATCACTGTGATTCTAGAAGTGATGTGTAAACTTCAGGCTAATCTCACAGGTGCCCATGACTACTGTGGTCTTTGATTCTCTGTTTAAGAATTTAAGCTAAAATTTAAAAAAAAATCAGCAAATAAGATCTTTGAATAAAAATGGATTTCCAGCAAATTATAGAGGCACCTACTCAGCAATAGGTTACACAACACTGAAAATGAATGAGTGTGTATCTACATTTCAGTATAACAAGCTTATTCAGGTACACGCAGGTAACTAGAATCTCCAGATAGTCTTTAATAAGTTTCTGCTTCTGAGGTGTTTTTAATGTTATAGAAAAATATATATAATGAGAACAAAGAACATCTAAATACCTTTCTGAAAAATACTTTTAACTGCCATTCAATGAAAAACAAAACCAAAACCTCCCCCTCAAGTGAATAAAACTGAAGTTTATGAAATTTTAACTGATTTTCCAGTGTAAAGCCAAAGGTAGTCAGTTACCTGCTCCCAACACTGCGGTAAAAGTTCAGCTTCTACACGTGTTGGTCCAACATGTCGGGCAAATGCCACACACCCAGTCAGTATCATCTGTCTGAAAATATAAATTTAAAGCTTTAATCTGTTTATCAAATTCTATAATATATAACATACATTCTTTAAGTTCGGAAAAGCAGATGCTGACAGGCAATAGGTAGTTGTCTGCAGTAAAGATTTCATACCATACACTTAAAGACTAAATATTAAACTGAAAGCTACTGTTGCCCCTGCTCATTGCAGGAGGGGATTTGCTTAAATGACCTTGAAATGTCCCTTCCAACCCAAACTATTCTATGACTTTACCTTGTTTTATATTTAATATGTTTTTTCCAAAATCTTGCAGATCCTAAACTCCGTAAACCAGAGCCTGAGAATCTCTGATTTGGGTATTTCTGATTTTCTCATATCTGAGATTGGGAGTCTCTGACTAAAGCTCTCCTTTAATTCTTAGTACTGAATACTATCATGCAGTAAAAGGATCTGGACTACCTTATACTACCACACTGTCAGTATTTTACTCAAGTACACTCATTTTATTTAGATGCATTTGTGAGATTTAAAGAAACTTTGTTTGACACAAGTAACTTAATTATTCTATGGCATGGTTTTGCAACATTCTAATATGCAAGTTACTGTCACATCTCACAAAATACTGGACTTCACTCTTGTGATAAATCTTTTAAAGCCCACTAAAAAATGAAAGCAGGTAATCAACCAGTAGTATCTTTGATCACCTGTTATTCATATTCTTACATTTTTAATCTTTCTTCAAATTTGCAAGAAGTCACCATTGTTCCATCAATTTCATAGGCACAGACGCATATTTAAAATTTCAGTAAGATTGTACTCAACTGCCATTTGTGATATTTTATTTAATGAGAGTATCTTACTAAGATACTTTTACTTCTATTTCTCCTATTGATAGGACTGGAATAACACCAACTTTACATGCAATTCACCAAAATTCTATTTACTTTTAGTGCCTACATGAACTCTTAAATAGCCAGTTTCAAATGAAAATGTGTGGACATGAGACTGATTTTATCACCTCCTCAGTAAGACTAGGATACTACTCAGAGCTTATTATTATTACTTTGTGGAATGCAAGCCAGAATTAATTTACCATTTTAGTGTCATGTCTAGACTCCTAAATATTTACTATACCAATAGCATCCTCTTAGGTTGAATGGCAGAGATTCTGCTGGTTATTTCTTAACTCCTTAGAGAACATACTCTATTAAAAAAAAAAACCTCATTCACTTTAAGAATCTTTTTGGGAGAGAGATACTATCAAAAAAGTGTTTTTTTTTTTATCCCAGCACTCTTTAGTCCAGCAATTAGAGCAAGGTCTTTTGTTTTGTGTTGTGTGTGTTTGGGTTTTTTTACCTCTCTACCACATACAGTGAACTAGGCCTTTGATCAAGGTAAGAGGTAGGGAGAAAACAAAAATGGTTAAATAAGACTCAAGAAATCAACAACTGATAGCAATATGGACAAAAGCCTGTGGTAATTATGAGTTCTACTGCAAACAAAATAGGCACTTTAATGACTATCTTTGATTCTATACACTGCACCTAATCACAAAAGTAGGAACAGAATATACATTTTTAAGATATTAGAAAATAGCAGAATACAGTAATCACTTGAAATTTTCTGCACTAGAAATGGGATAAAACAAATTATTTCTTCTCAAATCAAACCTTTTTTAAAAAGTTCCATGAAATCTCAAAATTAACTCAGCTGTCCTTTTGCTCTGCTACAGAGATGAGAATTTGAAGATATTTCAAAAATTTTTAAAAATACGGTTTTAAATATTTCATTGCAACCATTTAAAAAGTAGATGACAACAGTCAGCATTTCAAGGAAAAGAAGGTTTTAAGGATCTCAGTAAGAGGTGATTGAAGCAAGGTTTTAATTTTGTCCTGTTACAGCCAAACATGAATCTCACTTCTTCATTGCTCCTAGCCTCCAAACCTAACATAATAGTACAAAAAGAAGGTTATGTGAACATATTTTTGTTCCTTTGCAGGAGAGAATTTGATAGGCATTTTTAAAAGTTGAATGGGACATGAATGAGCAAAACCTTGAGGATAAAAGTGGCCTTGTTAAATATGTTAGTGTACAAGACTACAGCAATATGCCAAGCACAAAAAACAATCTCCCATGGGCAAGAAGTATAATCCAGGCTTTCCACATAATTGTTAACATACTTCAGATATTTGACCTTGTAAAACAAAATACTTCTTTTCATTGGTTCATTCTTAGAAATGCAATGTCACATTTCAATCTTTTGCATTAAGCAAATTAAAAATGTCAACCAATCAGCAGTTACATCAATGTAGGTCTGTACAGTATAGCAGAAGGTAAACAAATAACAAGAGATAACTAACATCATTGTTCTGGTGACAAACCTGAATGTCTTTGCTCCCTTCATATTGCAAAAGACAATAAGAAAATATTATTTAAACGTATTTAGATAAAAACAAAGCATGCATAATACACTTCAATATAAATCTATAAATCTAACTCCCCTGAAATTCTGAGTAAGTATTTCCTATTTAATTAGTATTCAGAATCTCTTTCATTTGATGGAATCTTTACTGGTTTTCCATCAGGCTATGGCATCTTTAAATGCAATTATTATTTCTATGTGTGCAACTGTATATTATGAATATGCGTGTTCTGTCCTGGAGTTTATGGCAGACTATTCTTCCTAAATTTCTGATGAAAACAAGTTAATTTTAGATATAAGTCTCTAATTCACAAAAAGAATGAAGAAATTCAAGGAAAAAAGATTTGATTTTCTTCTTTCTTAACTAATGGAAAAGACAAACCTAATGCAGCCAAAGGGGGATATAAAAAGTCTGCTTGCTAGGCCACCAATCCTGTAACAAATTAACCACAAGAGACTCCAGGAGAGATATAATTTCCTTCCCCTTCAACCACAAATTAATTTAGCTTCTCAATCCACACGCGACATTCAAAACATTTCAGAAGCAGATTTCTAATGACTCTGAAGTAGAACCAGGACTGTATCTTTTTGCAATTTCAATCTGCAGGGTGCCACTATGCTACAAGCTGCTTTTGTTTATTTAAGCTTTTTTTTTGTCTCCAAAGCCATGGCTTTCAATTATACCTGATCTCTATATTTTACCATGGGAATGGTTTAGAGAGATGCCAGAACACTTCCGTTTTGGAGAATGTCCCAAAGAAATGCTTTCCACCTATTTCATAAAGTCTATTTTGTCTGAGGACAGCTGAGAGCAACAACAGATACAGATGTTTTACAGAACATCTCTAATGAAAATAATGGACAAACTAGAGATCAAACATGAAAAATCTTTCCACAGTTAAGAGAAGGAAACACACCAGCTTGGTACTGTCTTTCAACCTTAAGGATATTCTCATCAAGATCAATACAAAGTAAGATCTCCTGAGCATCATGTAAGAATTAAGTTTTCAGAACAAAAGGTGTAATTTGTTTCACAGTCTTAACCAAAATGAAACAAAGTTCTTAACACTTGTCAGATGGAGATCACGGCTACATTTTTCTGAATTTTTTATTGCTACCATAGTAAGGAGCCATAAGTAGAAAGAGCACTATTTTCCACAACCAAATGTGGTGGTTATCTTAAGCATGTAGATCACTGAGACACACCAGGACAGCTTTAAAAAAAAAGTTGTTTTGCTTTCAACATCAACCAATACTAAGAATTATGATGTTAAAGATCATTTTAACAAAACAGTTTCAGTTCATCTTTTAAAAAAAAGGAACTGAACTGTTACTCTGCAGCTTACAAACACATTCTTACATTTCAGTAATTAGGAAGTACAGGTCATGGAAATGGAAAGTCCTGAAGTTGGCACAAATTTGTCAACACTATATAAGCAAAGCATCAGCTTAAATGAAACTTGTTTAATATCACCCAATAATATCAAATTTCTATTAGTTCTCCTTTGACAGAGAAAAAGTTCCTTGTTGTCCCGTACCACACAAGCGCAAACACACCTTTGCTCATCATCTGGTCGTTTGATCAAATTGAACAGTATGTGCAGAAGCTGATCTCTCTCTTTGGGCTCAGGATGGAGGCAGGCTGTACACAGTATGAGTGGGATCAATTCCTAAAAGGTTGTGGGGAAGGGAAAACCAAACAAAGTAAAATTGCTTTGGGCGTACATTCATTAACAGCAAAAGAAACTAAGAAGATAAATCTAGTCACATAACATCAAAACAGTTAGAAAAGATACTTTGGAGCTGTGATGTCTTACTAAGTGACCTGAGGAAAGTGAAGGTCTACGAAAGTTAGAATCATTTTCCTGCTAGGAAAAATCAGGGGAGAAACCAGCACATAAAATTAAAAGCTCTGCAAAGACTACAACTAACATATGCAGGTCACCTGTAACCAGAGTTAAAGGACAATCATGGTTTCATAGGTTTCACTACCGACTGAACTGGAGCTCCACAGACATCTATGGAACAAAGCTCCTATGGAAAAATGCCATGAAGTTAAAGATCAAAATTTCCAATTCAGCATGCACACAGTTTCGTGCACAAGTTTGAATAAGCACTGAGAAAAGTACATTGGTAAAGGTGACTGCAGATAGATTTTATGTTGACTGAGAATTATCTGACTTCTGTAAAGGTTTCCTGTTTTGTTTTTTTTTCCATACAGAAGCAGTCTCTGAAGCTGAAATTTTCTTTTTGGAGCAATTAACATCCCTTAAGGAACAAACTACAAAGAAAATACTGTGTAAAACACTGAGCAAATACAAGGATGTTCAAAGTGAAGACATCCTCCTTTCTAAATACGCCTACAAAGCTCATGGTATTCATTCCCAGAAGAAACAAATGTTTCTAAAATATTTTCTGGAAGTCCCTTCCCTTGACCTTGTTGATGAGAGCTTTTACTCCAGCTGAATTTGGAAGCCAGACATTTTCTAGGTGATTTAATATCTTAGAGACAGAAACATCACACTGGGAGGTCAGGAAATAAGAACAAGACAAACCTAAATGTCTGCAAAACACGGACAAGTAATCTGGAGATTACCTCGCACACCTGCTGTGTACTTTGGAGCCACTTTCAGCAGAAAGACTTCTTGTGAATTATTGTGACAAATAAGCAGGTGACAGTGGGAATGTCACTAGGAGAGACTATACAAAACCTGGAAAAATATGTGGTTGTTTGGGATTACTTTGCAGGGAGGTGCCAAATTCCTCTTGGAGACATTAAAACTGACCTAATCACTATGCTCTTGTGGACTTATGGAAACATCACTGACAACATCCTCACTAATCAACTTGTACTTTCCTAAACAGCAAGAGCTACATTTATATTAAGCACAGAACAATACTCCATTTTAGAGCAGCGTCTAATCTACTCAACTCCTGACAAGCTTTTTTTCATTTTACAAGAATTCTACTCAGTGTGTTATTTCCCATCCCAAAAGATGACCAAGACACAACCTAAACTGTATTTTAACATTCTGAGATTCTGGAAGATATTTTGGCAATATTCAACTCAATTATGATACAGATCAGGGAATTTATAACAGGAAACAATATGGAAACAGCCTACCTATCACTTAAAACAATCTAAAAGGAGAGGAGAAATGAAAAATAAATTTAAATAATTTGAACATTTCCATTCTTTAATACTTTTAAGAGTAACAGGGGGTTGTTTCTAAATAAGTGTAGAACAACACAAAATAACATGAACTGAAGACCTGCATTAAAGAAACTTTACAAATTAAATTGCATGAAGAAATAAATAACTTTCTTCAGCTTAGAGCTTCTTTCCCTCAAGAATTTGCATGTTGAATTTTATTACTTTTGGATACTTCTATTTTTGCCCGTTTAAAGTTCTGAGAAGTCAGGGGGCTTAACCTATTTAATTTTTTTTTTACTGCACAGAAGAATTTTCCCTCCTGCAATTACTGCTTTAATTTAAAAGGATTTGAAAGAATATTACTAAAACCACACTCCCAACACCACTCTAAATACCGCTACTTATATATTAAACCACTCTAAATACCACTACTTATACATTCGAATCTTTTAAATAGGAAATCTGATTGCCATTTGTAGATACTGAATAAAATTACTACCTTCACCACCAAGAATAAAGCTCATTGAAAAAACTTCAACCTAAATAAACATCTGTTACTTTAGTGAGATACAACTTTCTGAAATCCATTCTAACTTCACATCCAACTGCTCATGTAAGCATTCTTAAATACTCCTATGAAAAACTTGAAAAAGAATGTATGCCATGAAATGGGATAGGTATGGAGGTTTTGTTTCACCTGTTGAAACCATCACATTGACTTCACTTTCTTAGAATGCTTGACTACATGCTCAAAAATCTCAGTCTTACTCAGAACTACTGCTAGATTTTAAAACAGTGCCAAGAGATGGGTTTTTTAAAGCTTCTTACTGAATTTAGGGAAGTTAAAGTTGTCTTTTTTCAGCTGAGTCTGCATGAAACGAAAACATCTGATATTATTCACCTAGAAATAACTGCCTTGTGTCTGAAAGGCTAATAAGTAACCTAACAGCATTGACATGGGGCAGACACAAGGCTGGTTCTTTACCTTGCAGAAAGCTGGTTATTACAGCTGACGGAATTAGCTGTATTTTCTTGTCCATTGGTCACATTCTTTCATGCATACTATGGGAGAAGAGAGTGTTCTCTGCATCGCTGCATCAGTGCTTCTACAGCTCCTTCTAGTAAGGGGAGTGGAGAAACAGTGAGAAGTCTTGAACAGTGTTTTCTGTACTCCCTATAGCCCTAATGGACAGGAAGGGAAAACTGGAAGCAAAGGGGACTGTGGGACCAGAAGAACCAAACTGCGCCATGGAGGGACAAAACTTCAAGTGAAGTCTCCCAAAGACTTATAAGGGGCAGATTCTTCTCAAGACATTTAGGAGCATTAAGAACAAAAAACAACCTACAGGTAGGTTTAAGCTCATTTCTTCCTGTAGCTAAGGGTCATGCCTTTGATGTAGATTTGTTTAACAAATCTCTGATTTTTCGTTCTTGAAACCAGCAGAGAAACCACAGAAAGTAGTAAATTTTCCAATAAGACATGGTAAGATTAGTATTTGGCTGTTTAAATTCAAGAGGAAACTTTACAACATGGTTATGGAGACTCTATATAATTATTAATAATCAAGGAGTGGACTTCCAGTGCTATTTTAAACACTCTGCATTCCTTGGGAAGGAATACCACTTGTACTGACAGTCAAAAAGCAAGAACTTAAGTTTCAAAAAAAGCCAACAACTCTCCCTCTATTTAATTTAGGATCCTTCCTACACATCCTGTTCATCCCCAAGTCCTTCTTTTCTCTTTTGCCCCTGAGTTCAGGAGTTTTCATAGTTTGTACTGTTGTTAGCCAACAGGACTGACTAGTGACTTTCCTGAGCATAGCAAGAGGAGTGACTTCCAGAGCTTTGATACTGTTTCCCTGTTAAGATTCCAAGCAAACTGACATCATAACATTGCCAGTACTTGCAACTTGATGCAATAAAACATCATGTGTCATAGGTCCAACCTCTACTACTGGAAAGCCAAGTTCATATCTGAGGCAGTTTTTCCTGTGAGCTACCCAGAAGCAGAATGGAAATAAAGAAGTTATTTTGGTTTTACTGTGAGAGAAGCTACAAACAGGTGACTGACACACAATGCTATGACACTGACTTAACACATTGCACAGAACTGAAACAGCCCATCTTCTCTCTGCTCTACTTCATTATGGTCAAAAGAATGTGGCTTTTTAGTAGTAATTAGTACCAACTAAACTATATGCAAGATAGAGTCTCCTACATATTAAAAGTATTAAAACAAAGAGTTAAACTCTGGCGGTTTTTTAGGTGTATCATAAAGCGAGCATCTTAGAAGGTAGCAAGGAATTTTCTGTCAGTGCTGCTTCCATTATTGTAACTATGTTTTGCTAAACATTCCAACAAGTCTTCTACATCTTAGTTGGTCTCAGTAATTACTGTCTTCTTGTTGGAGTGTTCATAGGCAAAATAATTATCTCAAAGAATAAATTTAACTAGTGTTAAGTGTAAAGACTGGTTACTTCCGTAGGTTCAAATAACAATATTTTTTACTATTCCAAATATCAATGTTTAAACAGTGCAAACAGGTGACAGTATATAAACCAGGATGACATGATTGATTTTGCTAATGTGTTCCTTTCAATCTTCTTTAATAGTCAATTCTTATATCATGAACTAATGCTATGTTAAAATTATTCTCTAACAGCCTCTGACAACAAATAAATAAAATAATCTTTTTGTCTGCAAGTGAAACAGCTGCAGGTACCAACAAACCACTGAAAGGGACTCTCTTGGGTAAGAATGTATTTGAAGTTCAGAATTCATCCTTTTAGTTTGAAAGTGAAAATAATATTTAATCACCAGATTAATGCATGACTCAAAGCTTTGTGTGACTAACCTTACTAATATTAAAAGCACAGCTCTAATTACCTTTCATGGGGTGAGACTATTATTCCAGGATTCCAAGTAAGCCTCTCAGAGATCCCAAAGAGATGCTTTTACATAAAAATCAATGCAGGTATGGATGTGAAAAAACCCTGTAATTTGTCTGTATCTACTGTTTATTTGGAAACATGCATATAAAAGTTTGTCATACAACTAGTAAAAACTAGCAATTCAATTCATGAATATCAAATTCAACTCCTTGCATCCATGAATTATCTAAGTTTGATAGACAAAGTGTTGAGAGGCATGGGTTTTCAGACAAGAGATGAAAAGGATACTCTGTGAGACTGAGCTATTTTACCCTAAGGAAACTGGAGTAGGCCTTCATATTGAGAAGGACTTAAAAAATGGTTATGTCTCATGTTTGTGGAGCACTCTCAGCCCCAGAACAAAAAAGCCTTGCAAACCAAAACCAACACTGCATGTAAACCAGAAAAGGAGCAGCAAACAGGCTGGGGTCAACATTATCCCTGTTTTTTAGAAACATAATCTATAGAAGTCTACATTAATCTAAGTTCTACAGAGTAAACAAGTATTATAATTGCTCATTTAGATTTCTTTATTCTCCCCTATAACGTGACATTTAAGCGGTCATCTAGAAGATATCGACAACTGACAATTTTCATGCCCAGCAACTCAGGTATATGTGCTTGTGCCCATATCCAACCAGAATGAAATCTCCTTGACACAACCCCTGGAAACAGACAATTAAGCACTGCCAAGTTCTGACACAGTATTTTTTTACATTTCCTTAACAAAGCCAGTATCTTATGGCTTTTAAAGCATAAGACTGAGACGAAAATTTGTAGTAAGATACTCAATTATACTGTGTTTTAAGAGACAGCTACTTATAAAAAATGCCAGAGAATTAAAGTGCCTTGGTGATATTTATGTGCAGTTACTGCACGTTAATGCGATTAATTTTCAATCTACAGTGGAGATCTAGTGGAGTTGAGAACGGCATCAGTTCAGAGCCTGAAGATTCAACATTACCTTTGCTTCAACTTTACAAACAAATAAAAGCAAAACTCTATTCTTAACATGCTGAACTCTCCATAAATAACAGTTTCTCAGTTGAACTATTTAGTGGTGCATATTCAGTAGACCATTACTATCATGATTTTGCTAACTTGACATAACACAAATGAAAGTTACAAAGACTAACACTGGAATAATGGATGAAATGAATGATGCAAATAATTAAATAAAGTGTTGATTAATAACAAGAGTAATAACATATTAAGCAAAAAGTTTACTCAGGGCTAAACTTCATTAAAGGATTACATACTGCAGAGTGTGGAAGTCGTACATACAAAAAAACTTACTCCTGTTTCCTGACAAAAAGCCATTGACTTTTACATTGTAGAAAGTGTGTAAAATGAGTATTGCACTGATTAGTTATTAAAAAAATTTTCAAAGACTGCTTCTCTCTAATTACATTTCAGCCAAAGGAATTATTTTATAGTACACCTCTTAAAAAGTAGAAGGTGGCTGATTTTACTTTTGCGGTTTTTTACATTGTTAATGTACTTTGAGGGGTAAAAACACAATTGAGAAAGCAGATTCCAACGCAGAACAATTTTTATGAACCCAAGCTGCTCATCTGCAAGAAGTGTTATCACAGACTGCATACCCAGCCAATGTGATTTTTTTTTTTGCTTGTTTTGTTTATTTTTGGTTTTGGTTTTTTTTCTTTTGTTTTAAGAATTGGGTTTCAGCATTTTGTTACTGCTCATTCCACTTACTGTTACTTGCATTTTTATTTGTGAGAGCATTCACATACAAATCTAAATATTGACATAAATGTTTTCAGGAAGTTAAGATAACCTAGACATGTGAGATATAAACAAAATTAAATTTATATGTTGTTACATGGAATTTTAATGACTACCAAATGCTTTGAGGCAATTTTCCTGTATGATGCATTATTGATTTTACCCAGTGGAACTGCTTTTTTAGAAACAACTAAAAAGATCCCCTCAGCCACCCTACTCAATACTGTGTCTTTCCTTCTTTCTCACCTTCCATTGGAACCTAAACTACAGACATTGAAGAACAATTAAAGCTGCACCAATACACAAAAATAAGAAATAATTTCAGAAATGTCAACTATAATATTTTCTGGAACACTTACTACCAGATCAGGCATGCTGGTACTGATCTTAAGATGCTTAAAAGCATAGGAAAAATGGCTTCTGAATCTCTGCTAAAGGACAACTATTTCCGAGAGATTGTCAACCCTGCAAACTCAACTTCTCCAAAATGAAGACACATAGCATGTCACTTTCAACTTAAGATTTTGCAACCAATTTCAACATGACAGATGTTTGAAGAATAAAGGTATTTCAGGAAGTCATCAAAAAATTGTGTTGAACTCTCATCCTAACACACTGACAGTGTAAGATCTTAAATACTACCATCTTCTTGTTTCAGAACAGTCTGGCAATCACTTTGCGCTGTGATCTGAACCTATTACACATCTTTCTCAAATTAGTGATCTTCAGGTATGTTTTTACACCACTTCTCTGTGCAAAGGTCTGATTATAACATTGTTTTCGGACAAGACTCAAAGTTATACCTTATTGAAGAGAGCCTAATTCTTAGGTTAGCTTTTCATAATAATGATATTAATAAACATTAACAGAGGGTCTACCCAACTTTCCTTCAAGTTGCATGATTACGTCAGTAAGAACATTACAATAGTTATAGCAACAGGTGGCAGGTGACTAAAACAAGGTATTTTTAAAGCAAATTCAAATTCTTGAAATACCAAGCATCCCATATAATCCAATTACTCAATTCTCATTTGCAGCTTTTTCAGTTAAACTGAAACAGGTAATTTAAGGCAAAAATCATCAAATTATCAAATGTAATTTTCAACGTAAAACAACCTGAGTAGGAAACAGACTAAATGGTCACAAATATATTCAATACATTAGACAGATTATGCTACAAGCTGTGAAAAGAAGCAAAAATATCACATCCTGCCAAGCAGAAGGACGGAAAGGAATAAATAAGAAATCAGAAATTAAGCACTGATCCAAGAACATTCACAGAATTATTGTGAAAGAAATAAGCATTTCCAGAGCACCCAGTTAACACCCTCACCCACTCAGGAAAAAAAAGAGTCTTTTATGAATTTTCAAAATATGGCACATATCTTAAGTTCAGCGTGTCAGCCACTGATAATTACTTGTATGGTATAAAATTTTAGATTTACAGGATCAGTACAAATTTCTTGAGGAATTTTCAAAGCCTTAAAACGAATTTATGCAAAACACACAACTAAGTCTACCATACTGTAGGTCCCCTCAACAAGGACTTCAACTTGCTCAGCAATCTGTGCTACTTCACATCCTTTATTTCAGTGTCAACTTTAAGAACACTGAATTTTGTTTGATATGCCTTCTTCAGTTGGGTTTTTTTAATGTATTTGGAAATGTGCAATATTTACACAAAGCAAAACAAAAATCAGTGCTATTTTCTTTCCTTCCTTTCGTATGCTATATAGCATGAACGATTATGCAAACCATCGCCTTCAGTTACATTCAAAATACACATTTTATGTTCATAATTTTTAGTTAGTTCTATTTTAAAGTTAAGGAAAACATATAAGCAAGAGTGCTCATTTTCTTATGAAGGGGTATTTTTGATGAACCATTACTTGGCTGATACATGGAGCTTCTAAAAAAAGACATTAAAGTAACTTTTTTGTTGAATTTTTCATTGTTGAAGTACATGGTGCTGCAAAAGAACCTGAACTTTAATCCTTATTTAAATTGATAGACAAAATAAACCAAACAATGTTTGAACTCACAGCCCTTGTTCTTTACAACACACATTGATATGGTCTTCCTTAACAAAAACATTTGTGCTACCACAAACAGATGGACCTACAGTAACAGTCTTGCTGAATGCTAATGGGTGCCTTAAGCAAAGGAAGAAATATTAGGATACCATGCAGGTTTACTGAACTCACCTGACAGAGGTGTAAAACCATTTTCTAGGAGCAGAGATGCATGCACAAAAGTAAGAACATGATTGCAAGTAACAGACATTGATGAAATTAGACACATCTTCAAAATGAGCAACAAAATATCATGATAAAAATAAAATCTAAAATTTCAGGGTTCCTCACCTCTCGCTTTGCAAGCAGCACATTAGGAACAATATGAGGCAGGCAGCGTCCCAACATTAACATGACACTTTTTTCACTGTCTGCAATCCGAGATACCTAGAAAACCAAGTTGCTTGTTTGCTTTTTTTAAAAGCACAGGAACAGAAAAATATCATTTGAAAAGAATAATAAAAATTGCAGCAGGCAGCTCACTTACCAGACAAAGTATTTAATTTACTCCCACACATTAAGCTGTAAATTCTTGATGTGTCAGTAATTTCAAAAGCATGAATCCACTTGTAGAGACTCAAAACTTCCCAGTAATTACATTTCTATCACTAGGTTTCATATTAAGCATAAAATCTGAAAGTATATCCTTATTTTTTTAACTTTCATGCACATAGATTCATCTCTTGGTATATGTCTTGTTTCAAAGCAATTATTGCCTGTTTAACCATAGCTGCCATGCAAAATAAGGCTCTTTTAGTTTATGTCAACTGGGAAATATACCTCTGATCCCAAACGGCTGTCTGCTGACATCCGACAGAAAGACAGTAGTGCTTGATGGAAAGCTGGTGACAATTTCCTGAAATATCATCAAAAAGGGAGGGGGGGGGAAAAAGCATAAATCAGAAAGGTGATAATGCAAGTCCTTTCACTCTGGTTCAATCAGCTAGGTAAAATGACACCCAGAAAGTGTGTTTAAGTGATACATACTACAGAAGTTTTAAAATTATCTTTGACTTTTAGGGCTTTTAGTTTGTAGCAAGAAAACAACTGAGCGTCCTAATTAAGAAATTACTTTTAGTTCTAAAAAATATAACATCTTTCAAACTGCTGCACAGACAAAAATAGGACTAAAGCATGAGGAAAAGGAAGCTTAGGCAATACAAGAGGAAGCATACAATTATGCAAACAGGGTGGGGTGGGCACAGAAATCACAAGAAACAGTATTTTTGCTTAATGCTCTGATTCTGCACATTGCATAAAAGCATTTGAGTAGTCAGTTATGAGTTTCAGGTTTAAAGAGAGATTGCTCAACGGCCACTTTGGGATCTAACATTGGATTCAAATGCAGTCAGAACCTCAAAATCAACCTTAACCTGCTGTGTAAGCCCTTATAAAGGGTGCATCTGCACAAGCACTGCCTCATGGCCACATCCACCACCAGCCAACACAGCTGAGCTACTCAAAGCCCTAAGCATGCGTATCAAACCCTGATAACAGCCTGAAAACAGCCTTGTCTGTAGAGGGTAATTGGGCAGAAATGTTCCCAGAAAACAATTAAACTGACCACTACCTTAAACAGGCAAGAAGCAGCACCCTATTTTTCCCAGTAATGACAACTTCCTCTGCCTTATCTGAGGCCTGTACTTAGATGCTAATCTAACACCGCTTCATCCACTGTCTTTAAAGAAGAAAAACAACATTTGTCTTCCAAAACATGCACAGAAAGCATCTCACCCATTACCATCATCTGCTGTTTGAATCCTCTAATGACACTGAGAGGAGGAAATTCCTATTTCTTATGTGGAAAGTGGTAACACCTTTGAACCCTCAAAAATGCATCTGAGCACACAAAATCCTAGAAACCATTATGTGCATGGACATACATTTTATCTAATAGATTGAAACATAATACTTCCTATAGTAAATACACCCTTTTCTAATTGAAAAAGCACATTATGAATCAAAGCTCCTACTTATAATTATTTAAACTAATCCAGGAGGATATTGATAAATATACCAATTTTCCTTTTCTCACTATTTAGAATATTAAAGAAGAATTTTTATTTATTACTTGAAATCAACCTCTTTTCTTAACAGTATGTGTTTTTAAAGTACGTTTTCTACTTTAATGAAGGAAACCTGTTTTAATGTTAATCAGCTTGGTTTTGTGCAAGGTTCACTTAAAAAAATTTCTTAAACTACTTAAATGGTAGCCAGTTGTAAAGGACCTCTGTTTCACAATATGTTAGTCCTCATGCTGTAAAATATTATTGATTGACAGACTAACAGGCTCTACTCAAAGCTCTACATTTTTTTTTACACTGGGAGAACATGAGAAACATTGCAAAGCAGCAGCTTAACATTAACACAGCGGCAAGGCTTTGGCCAGCCCTTTGCCCAGGCTGTCCTTCAACTTGGCATTCATTCTGCAGAACGTCAGATCCTTTCCCATTTGGAATTCTAATTAAAATCCTACATAAGGGCAAAGTTCCATTCCCACTCTGCAGAGACTGAAAACTAAGTATGACAATATGCCACTGAATTTCCCTGTGGGTTAAATAACAGCAAGCTCTGGGCAGCATGAATATTGTTACGATTGCTGGCAATATTTGGAGTCAAGAAGGCTTCTCTTCAATGAAGTCTAACAAAATCCTTGATGGCTATACTGGACAGAATTGATAAAAGACCAAGGCTTTTCACACACAAGTCAGTGGCAAGTCTCTTCAAAGGCCAACAGATGCCAGTAGTGAAGATGTTGAAATATAAGGAAGTACAATGAACAAAAAGTCCAAGCACTGCTATTCTATTCCATGTAACTCTGCGACAAAAGAGTCAATTCACTCAAAAAGCTGCTATATGCAGAAAACACCTTGTATTTGGTGCAAATTACCACACACTTTAAATTAGTTGAATAAACACATTTGGTGCAATCTATTTAAACCACTGCTAGTGCTTTGCATTGCAATCTGTTAGCTGAGGCATTTTTCCAATGATGGCCATGTCCTCATTTGCCAGCATGCACGCACAGCTGCTCTGACTGCAGTCACACAAAGCAGGCTCACTTCCTCTTCTATCCTCTCTTCCCATCTGGGCAAGATTTATGCCAAGAATACACTTTATAGATACAGTAGGAACAATCTTGCCTCTTAGGATAGAGTCTTAGTTTTTAACCCTTAATACATTCTGAATAAACCATAGTAATTATTTTCTACAAATAACCCTGTATGGAAATCTATAAATAGCCAGCATTTTTTTGTGCTGCTTATCCCACACATCTCAAAACACTTTACAAATAATCTAATCTTTTAGTGAAAAAAAAATTACTGCATTATTACAAACCTAGGGCATAATCCAGGAAGAAAATTTAGTACTAGATACTGATCTATAAAACACTGTATCAAATATGCTTTCCTCTGACCCTTCACTGACATATTAAGCCCAAAGCAGAGTACAAAAATAGCTACATATTACACATGCATTTCTTATTTCTGCAGTGAACTGCATTTGAGGGGACTTCTGAGTTAACTCAATGGGGATTCATGGCTTCATTGAACTACTTTTCAAATAAATCCATGTGCAGTTATATTTAAAACAGCTGTAAGCAGCAAAACAAATGCTGTTCTTCTACAGTTCCTTCCTCACGCAGCGACTTAATCCTATTTTGATATACATCCTCACTACCACCAAACCATCAATCTAATATTCATGCACTTAATGCCACCCAGCACTCACTGTTAATTGTGCAAAAAGAAACTTGCAACAGCCAAATGAAAGTATACAGCAATCAATGCACATTAGTTGTAAGCTTTGATTACTACATAGCCTAGATTTTCAGCTAGGATATGAATGAAACTTAAAAAGAAAATCTGGAAAGCATAAATGGAACCACTGACTATTTTCCACAACGATCTAAGCTGTTTTACTTTCCTGTTAAACACTAGTATAGTCAACTATGAGAAATTTGTTATGAGACTCTAAAGTACTGTATTCATAAATCAGAAATCTTTCCTTCTGTCCAGTTCTAAAAGTGGTCACTGAAAAAGTGGCCCTGACCTTATTAGTCAGTGCAAGAAGTTCAGAAAATTCAGAAAAAGCAGGATAATAAGGTTTTGCAAGAAGCTCTTTTTTTTCAGTTGTTCTTTTTCTTCCCGCCACTGCAAGTTTGCATTTATTTTTCCATCTGCACAGAATGTCACACAGATTTCTACTTGGTTTTTTCAGATGGAAAGATAATTCTAGAAACAAAATACAGTACCAACACCAGCAAAAGATTGCTAAGGGAACTGACAAAATACAAAGTATGGCTGCCTGCTTCCCTAGGATCAGCAACAGTAAGATCATAAGGTGATCTACTTGCATATCTTTGTCCACAGCGGTAACAATTACAACTTGTACGTACCCTCATTTGTTTGTGGTCCATGTTACTCCTAATGACCACAGTGCTTTATCTATCACTTAACGAATAGGTCACTTCCCCTCTTCACTATAAAAACACTTGTACAGGTTGGAAAGGCTTTCTCAAGAACACTTACACACACAAACTCAGTCTCTGAGTAATAACATAACATGAATATGCTATTTTAGTTAAAAGAATCATAGCTACCCAATGAAGGCTTGCCACAAAATCAAAACTCAAAAAAGCAGTATGCCATTAGATACCTTCCTGATAATTAAAAATTAAGTAAATGAAAAATAATACTGCTTTCTAGGAGAGTTATACATAACTGCATAGAAATAGTAACAATTTTTTCCAACAACTTTTTAAGCAGAACGGAAGAGAATTAGGAATTAAAACTTAAAAGAGAATGGAACTATATCTTGTCTTCCCATTCACTATTCTAATTTTTTTGTTGCAACAAACAGAACTGGTTTTAGAAACAAGTAGAAAGTGAACAGAAATTCTGAAACTTAATACTAAAACTGTAGGTTTGTCATATATACTCCTTCTTAAAGAGATTAGAAACAATATAAAAATATCAGCACTGTACCCTAGAGGTATGTAAAGTCTTCCATTTGCCTTCAAAACACAAATGATCTATTCATTTGGCAGAATTTCAGAGTTAGGAAAACATCTACTCATTTTACAAGAATTTTAAATTATAGCAAGCAGTTTACAACTTATCACTAACCTATTAGGTTTATCAAAGTGGACTGCAGCTTTAGATGATGGAGCACATGAGGACAGTTTCTCTGTCTCTTTAGAGGGCACAGAATTTAGCATATCATCTTTAGAAGTCCTTGAATCCAGTTCGGCTGATAAAGCAAGGCCTGTTTCCTCAGCAGTTCCATGTTTATTGTCATTCTCAGAGCTCTTGATATCCAAGTACCGTCCATTGTCCTCTGAGACTGTGAGAGGCACTTGTTTTAAAGAAGGATGGGGAGCTACACCATAAACTGTTGATACAGCAAAGTTTTCATTCTTGAGAAGATCTATTTCACTGAAAAAGCAAAATATTAAATATTTTTGTAGCTTTCATGCGAATGCTGTTCAAATCACATGACTGCAGCACAAAGACAACATACTGAAGAGCTCAACATACTCAAGAGCTCCCTCTTCAATTCATGTACATTTAAAAATTCCTGTAACAAAAATAACTTTCATCACACAAACTGTTCAAATAAGCACTAGTTTCATTGCGTATTTTAGTAAATAATTAGTAGCAGGAGAATTGTTGAACTCTGAGTGAATCAATGAAACAAGTGAGTAACAACAGTTTTATCTCCTTCTGGCTGAAATCTGAGCACTGACACAAATTGTCACATGACAGAACTCTATCTAGGATTCAAAACTTAAAGTACCACAATGGTGGATCAATACGTTCTATCCTATCTGGCTTTGAAACAATATCTATGCAAGCCAATAAAGCCACTTAAAATTTATGCACTTTCCCATATGCTGCATTAGTACACCTCTTAAGAGGAATGATATCTTTTGGCTTACAGAATGCTATGTTTTGACCAAACTTTTAGAGTTGTTTTTTTCTTTTGTGTGTCTATTAAAGATACTGTCATGTATACTAGTCTTGCTCTTCAGAAAGAAAAGCTGTATTGACATCAGATATTAAAAACAAGCATCTTTCTGACAGTGTTTGCAAGTTGTACACACTAAGGAGTGACATAAAGCTAACTGAAGAGAAAACCTGCATAAAACACATCACAAGAGATTCTCTTTCCAAAGAAACAAAGAAGTTATATTGAAAGAACAAAACTGATTACAAAATTTAATTATATAGGTAATAATAGGGAAATAGTCAGTTTGTAGTCTCTCCCTTTTACTGAATCAAATACCATGTATTGAAAAGGAAAGACTGCCCTGCCCTGAAGAATTCCCAGTCATTTCCTGTATCTAAGTCATGTTTTCATATATGTGCTAGAAGAACACTGAAAAGTTATCCAACATTTATCAGCAGTGGAATTGGTTGACAAATACATACCTTTCAAGTCTTTGGATTTGTTCCATCAAAGACCATTTCTCACTGTTTAACACACTAATTTGATCTTCTAATTTTTGCACTATTAAACATTGCTAAACACAAGACAGAAACAAAAGAGTTTAGTACAATAAAGTTAAGTAGTATGGCAAACAGCTGTAACGTTTCTTCTGTACAGTCTTACTTCTATTGACTGTGGTGTTGTTTCAAAGACAGGGACGGTCCCAAGGATAGGAGTGTCAGCCTCTAACTCATCATCTTCTACACCAACTGACGCATCCACCACATCTCTCGCAGCAACACGATGGTTTCCAAAGTCACGGTAGAGTTGTAACAGGTCAGGAGGTTTTGGAATGTTCAATCCTACATCATCCCAAAGTTCAAAATCCTTCAAAAGAATAAAAGAAACTAAAGCATACAGTATACTTCCTTTTATTTTCATTTCTCTTCTTCATTTGACCACAGGTGATGCAATGGCAAAATAATCACATTAAGATTGTATTGTAGTAAATGAGATTAAGGCTTAACTCAGCAAGAAACAACAGCAGAGGAAGGATCCATGTCATGAACCAAAGCAGTTTCACCCTAAAAGCAGCTCAAGGTAACACACTAAAGACAAGACCTTCCAAAACCACATAGTTTACCATTTTTTCCCTATGACATGAACACTTTCCAGAATCAGAAATAATAATGCTCAAATTCTAGCAGAAGCCAATGCAGTTGATACAAGGTAGAGATATTGGTTTTGCTCTCATTTCATTCACACATACAGGTGTAATTTCCCTGAGGCAGAGAGCTACACTATCACAGAATCATTTAGGTTGGAAATGACCTCTGACATCATTGAGTCCAACCTGACTGATCATCACCAGGTCAACAAGACCAGAGCACTAAATGCCATGTCCAGTCATTTCTTGAACACCTCCAGGGACAGCGACTCCATCATCTCCCTGAGCAGTCCGTTCCAACATTTAACATTTCTGTGAAGAAATTCCTCTTGATGTCTAAAACAGCTCAAACAGCTCTGCAGATGAATGACAGTAAGGTGCAAACAAGGGCCTCCTGTCTCAAACTGTCACTCTATGCTCTTCCTTTTCTCACTGACATGTTATCAACCTATTAGTACAAGATTGTTCAGTGTCTGTATATATAAATATGTGCACTGTTACACAAGAGTTGTGATGGTCTCTTCAATGACAAAGTTTTCGTTAAAACTTTTTTCCTACTGTTCACTACAGTAAAAAAATACAGTCTTCACTATATTTTTTCCATAGTCTGGTCACATACATTTATTTGAAGAAAGATTATTTTCTGAAAGTAGTATGTCAATAATGTAGAAAAAAAGTCCCTATTATTTTTTAATTGCAGCACGTTTATATTTACCTTTCAGAATTAGGAATTTTGCTTTTTTTTTTCTGATTGTCTCACAACACAAAATCGTCTTAGTTGAGAACACAAATAATAAGGTTAAACTATTCATCTTTTCTCTTTTGGGGACTGCATTCTCACAAGTATTTAGATGTTAAGTGCAAATATTCAGTGGAGGTGGATGATTCAGAAATTCTATTTAACAACCTATTTGCTTTACAGATTAGGATATGAAATGTATGAAAAAAATAGGAGGACCAGTTACAGATATAACTGGATGAAATTCAGTATTTAATTCTTCTGGTAATATTCCAGTTTAGTGATGAATACATATTGGGTTGGTTGATATTACTGGGTGTTTTGTCGACCCAGAAACAGTCAGAATGGAATTAGAACCTTCCAAACATTTGAAGATATTCTTCCCATCAAATGCAAGCCAACAGATACATAAAACTGGTCATCTTATGAAAAATGCATCCAAGCACAGCTGTGTTGGGAAAGATCTAGGATAACACCTTATAACCACGAGTTTCTTCAATACTGTACTCAGTGCCATGGGGTGATTAAGTATACTCACACACACACATACATATGCCCAGAAGAAAACCAAGGAGTAAATTGTACATCCTGCACAAGCCAATTGAGTAGGATTTAAGGAGAAGATTATGTTTGAGATCCAGATCCTTGAGCTTAATAGAATGTGTGTCCCACCAGAATCCAACGAAGTATGTAACTCACAGTATTTCACTTCTTGTTTTGCTTCCTTTAAAGAATGCAAGCACTCTGTCTTCTTCCTACAAATTTTGGGAAACTACTGCTCAAACTGCTGTGTTTTCAAACTGTGGTTTATATATGAAAATGCTAACTAACATATTTAACTCTTGGAGTACTCCTATATATGAAGTGAACTACATGAACAGGAAAAATCCTTTAAGGTCACTTATGACAAGATCAGAATATGGAAAACAGGCATGTAAAAAACCCCAAACAAACCCACAAGCAAACGTTACCTGATCATGATTTTCATCTGAAAATGTTATTGATGTAAGCTTGTAACTATTCTTCAATAAAAATTCATTAACTAGGAAGTTTAGAGCTCTTTTCTCAAGAGGTCTGATTGGCTCCTGGAAAAAAAAAAAGAAAACAATATACTAGATCTTTGGTTTATCCTCCTTCCAACTATGGAAGCATGTCTATACTAAAATCCATGCAAAGCTCATTTATCATCAGCCACCTACCTGAATTTCAGGACTTGATTTATAATTTTTTCGTTCCTGCAAAGGAACTTCATTTTCTGGGGAGGAAAAAAAAAGTCACTAAATTTTACTCTCTCACAGAGGATGAGCTCAGCTACTTCTACATTGTTTAAAGTAGAGACTTAAGAAAAGGTTTATGTACACCACCTGCAGCCTGAGTCAGGTTGGCTCGAAGGGCCTGTATGGTCTCCTTGGCTTTCCGTAGTTCAAACTCCAGGACTGGACAGGGATTTGGATTAAACACACACAGGCATCCAACCAAGGCAAGGGAAACAAAAATAAAATATAAAAAGCAAGGATGGGTATGAAAAAAAAGATACCGTTTGTATTAAACATAAAGCATGCAATCTTTATGGAACTTATGAACACATGCAGCAGAGTTGGTCTGAAAGCAAACTGGTGAACATTTTCCATAGTTTCACTGACCTTAGGTTAGCTAAGTCAAAATTTCAAGCTGTCTGACAAGGACTCGCTGTAAGCTTTTGGGATAATATTTGGGAGCAGATGCTGTCAAGTATTTTGTTTTCTTGGGGCAAGGGGAGTATGGGGGCAGTCAGGGCACAGATCTAAATGAAGCAAATATGTGGTGGCAGCAGAGAAAGCTGTCTCCATGTAGCAAAGCTTAAACCATGAAGTGAATGTATAGTCCCATTGAAACTACACATTTTTTTGGAAAAAAATATCATACACCAGAATTTTTGTAATTTGAATGGGAGATCTTGAAACATACTTTATCTTACTAGAAAGAATAATCTCATTTAAATTTCTATTTTAAAATAGTGGAGTTTTAGGAATGTTCTACAGTCAGTTAAGATTTTGAATTCAGTTCATTGAATTGACATGAAGAGATGCACAAGACTAAAAACACCCCAAAAAATGCAGCTCTTCTGCAGTACTTATAAAGAGGCTTGAAAGAAAATAAACCTTTGCACAGCTATTCTTGAAATTTTACAGTGATCTTCAAAGATCTAGAGTCAGCTTTAAATTCAAAACCACTTAATTCTAGCTGCTGTTACCACCTACTTCACCTCTCCACTCCCTCAGTCACTGTTACGTTTTTCTCATGTTCCAGTGTTTCCTCCAAAATGGGCCAGTGATAATTTGTGTGCACTGGGATTTTATGTGTTTTGATGCTGGGGTCATATGCATATGGTAGCTTCAAATTTTAACCCCCTGGACCTTTGCAAAATATATAGCAAATGTTCTTTTAATAGCCATTCAAAGTTAGAACATCTAGGGAAACCTACGTAAGAAATGACAAGATAAATACATACATTTCACTAATTCTCAGATTAATCTAATCACACTTAAATATGCAGTTACCAGAAGGAAAGATTCTTCTGCTTAACTAGAAGAGATGAGCACAGAACACCTACCATGCTGAAGTGTTAGATAGCCTATTTAGAATAGTTTCATATCTACTTTATTCCATGCAAAATGAAAAATGTTTTAGTGACTTTTAACAAGAACGTTTCAATGAGATTTTTAATCACTGCCTGGAAACAATTTAATGTGGCATTTTGAAACATTTACATAGAGGACAATGCACAGCAGAAACATTGCATTGGCCCTTGCTGGTAAAAAGTGTTACAGAAGGCTGCAAACAAAATTGTTTCCTCTTTTGAGCATCTGTTACTAAGACTCTTTTGCTAATTAGCCCTCATGGAAAAAAGATTCACTCAGTTTGCAGTTCTGCATAAAAACTGAAGGAGTAACTACAGTACACCACATTTGCTACATGAAAGTAACTTGTTTGATGCACAGAATTTTACTGCAGCAATACAAAAGCGCAACTGAGGATACAATGAATAAAATATGTAAAATCTCTCTAGTATTCAGCAATGCTGATCTGCAAATACTTCTGTGCAACAAAGTCAGAAAATGCTCTCACGGTAAAGTACCTAATTTTAGCACTTCCTTGCAATTGAGTAACTTATTCACAGTTAGTTGTAAGATACTAATTTGTTACTTTTTGAAAATTTTAAAGAACACAAATTAAGGAATTTTTCTTATGGAAATGACTATGTGTTAATATTTTACTCTTGTAAAATATTTTCAGAGACCAGAACAGTTGCAGATCAGGAGTGCCCTGCACTAGAATGATATAAATAATAAAAAAAGTTAGAAAAACAATGCAAACTATAAAAACTCAGGAATCCAATTAAGGAAAATAGGAATAAGACATGTCTGAAGGCGTAGAAAGCCAAAAAAACTCATGTCAGACAAACCCATGTCAGACGGCAAGAATTGATTTTTAGTGAACTGTGATGATGCTGAAAATTCTTAGAAGTCATTACGACTTCACCCATTCAACCTTAAAAGTAGATTACTCTGCTGCATGTTTCTGTTACATAGTAGAAGATTCTGAACATAGTATATTTGAGAAAGCTGTCACTTCGTAGCATGTCACAACAGACACATAATTCTAGCACAACACAGCATTGTTACAGTTGCACCTCATCTAACCTTACTAATGCCACCATTATAATTGTCATGATACAAACCTTGATGCTTTCAAGTCAGTTACAAATGTAGCTTTTATTTGAAGAAGTTTGTAGGTGTTTACATAATCATACTTGCAAATAGCTATAATGTAATTTCAGTCAAATGTTTAACTGAGATTAAAAGCTCTTTAAGTTATGAGTTAAGAAATGTGTTCTTCCACCAAAATATGTAATGATTTTTAATCAATTTGTGCACTATTGCAATCAACACCAGAAACCCCCACTTGTTAATTCTATAACATTCTCTTAAATAAAAAGATAATCTTTTAACCTTTTCTTTGTAACCTTTATGAAGAATCGACTTTTAATATAAACAACCCCCAACCTCTCTCCCCCTCTCCTGTTACAAAGCTGAAGCTACACCTTCAGGAGCATTGATAAAGCCAGCTAAAGTTTAACTTCATGCTTCGCTGGGCTGATAACATGTAGAACTCCTGCAACTTGGTGAAGGAGCTGACCCTGCTTAAGAATGATACACAAAAGTTTTGCTGAAGACAGCCTAGGAAAGGAAGGAACCAAACAGATACTCCTCTACGCCAGGAATGCACAGAACAGAAATTTAGAGCCTTGAGGTTGGTTAATCTTCCTACAAGGAAAAGGCATTTCTGAACAATTGAGTTTGCCTTAGGGGAGAAAATTATTACAAATTTCAATGGCTCTTCTGCTTTTTCTTTATTAAAAATTTCTAAACACTACAGCCACCATCCTGAAAAAAATTACAAAGACTGACTTAAAACAATGCATGGGACCAAGATTTTCAGATCAGGTATTTTTAAATGTTTGTTTTCATGCAGCTAATCCAATTACACTTTAAAAGAGAAGTGCATATCTGGAACGAGTAGCTTGCCTGCTGAGTTTTGGAATTTCAAAATTTAGCTTTCTCAAGGGTCTTATTTTATTGACTCACATTTGTTAATGACTTCTTAAGTTACTGGATGATAGATTCAGAAGTTACCTATGAAGAACAACCTGCAATTTGGGATTGAACAAGTTGAGATGTATGTGAACAGCAGTCTTGTTAGGCCAAGGCCAAAAAGTTGAGGAAATAAACAGTGCTTCTAAAATTATACAATACTTATGTTGCACAAGAAGTATTATTTCCAATTATATTAGAATAATATATTCTACATATGAATTACCTTGTAAAATTTTTGCATACTTCACTATGAAGTACTCAATACTTCAGATAACATTAGAAAGGTAGTTTTATGTTGTGAAGGCACTATATGGCATTTAGAAATTTTCTTTTCAAAGTAGCTGTCCTCTGAATTATCAAGGGCCCCTGTGCTTACCCAGTTTTCCTCAAATTTTCATACTGTTACAAGCTTTCTTGTTTGTTCCTTAACTGACATTTTGAGTCCTTCCTCCTTGCCAAGTAAACGTAGAACTCCAGATGTCCTAAATCATGCCCTCTAAAACACGTATGACATCCCATTACACTGGAATCTGAATGAATCTGTGCATTTCGAGTCAGAAGAAATCAGAAGAAATTTAAATTCTCTGACAACAGCTAGCAATGAAGCCACTGTCACAAACATACTTCAGGACCTGAGGTTTCTCAATTCCCATTTTTTTATACAAGTACTAAGGAAAAAAGTGGCCTCGAAACGTGAAACATTTCAGAACATAACACAAATAGCCCTGAAGCAGAAACCTGTACTTCAGCACAGATGACTACCACACTACAAAAATTAAGACCAGCATGAGCAAGTAACAGAGAACTTCTTGCCACTCCAATAGTGAGGAGGCCAACACTTCACGTGGTAGCCTCATAAATGCTTTTAAGTTAACGAGAAGGACCAGCTACAGAGAAGACCTGAACTACAGCAGACTTGTCTTCAGGTTCAACCCTTGGAGACCTTCAACCTGGAAGGAAATTTAAGAGGCTTACAACTGCTTCAGAGGGCTTAAGACAAAATGGTAAGACAAAACCAGATCGGCTTTCAGGATGAAAAAAGTGCACACACAATGTTAGCAAGTGATTGTTGTATTACAGATGCCTTTTGTGTTCTGTTTTTTAGTTTTGTTTGTTGATTATTTTTAAAGATGTTCCTCTGATTTTGATGTGCACAAGTTAATAGTACCTACTAAAAAACACAAACAAAAAGAATCTATAAAAAGCAGAAACTGTGAACCTAAGTCTAGATAAATGAAATTCTCAAAAATACTCAAGTGTTTTTTGAAATGCTCTCTTCCCATCAAATCTTATTCTGCTAATCAGCAATACACAGCCTAGCTAGAAATCACTGCTAATACAGGGAAATCTGAGAATACATATGACTGAAATGGAATTTGATTATAAGAATTAATTTTATCATTGAAAACACAACATGTATTTTTAAAATGATCAGATTCTCAGAACAGTTGATGTCAAAGGCAGGTTAGCAATAATAAACATTTTGAATTATGCAAAATAGGGGGTTTAGACACATGGCAAATTTGAGATGTGGCAGAAGATTCAGTCCCTTAGACTGAATATCAGACAACCTACTTAAAGCAAATGCTGTGGGTATTGAAGTTAGGCGTACCCTTATTACATAGGAAGAGAGCAGGTTTTCCATTCTCTAACTGTTTTATGGAAATTATGAGTATTTGCAGGAGATTTACTAACCCTAACAAATCCTTCAGGACTGAAGTTTATCCTAGCAGCAATTATTTCAAGCACTTGACACATGACTTTGGATTCAACACTTATCAGTCTTAGAGAACAAGTTGTTTCCATCTAATAAATTGCAAGCTGTAAGGATGCATTTTGGTTTTTTTCAACTCTAAGTGGATTACAAATGTATTATCCAAATTGTTATGTAACTCTCATTTTCATTAAGATCAGGTAGATAAAGAAGAAAATCTATGGTTTCTAAATTGCAGTTAGTTTTGTCATACGTATACACAACATTCTGACTGGCTTCTGTGATTTGCATCTTTCCAGTCAAGCTGATAACATTATAGATGGGACTCACTCAGCTTCCTTCTATCACACTTCCCAAGTGAAAAGCTCACAGCAACTCTTCAAAATATGTTTGCTTCTAGGCCAAACTTTGATTCTAATGCCAGATGGAATGAAGTGGGCTAATAGTTTTTAAATACTGAAATCAGTTTCAAACAAGAGTTGATACAGTAATTCCCAGGAATTTTTGGATTGTTAAAAAAATATGGCAGCTAAGTCTACCACTACCCATAATGGGCAAATGGAATATGGTGGCTTTGGATGATATATGCACACATTTTTTGATTTGGGGCTTTCTAACATTGCCAAGATATGAAAGTGTTCGTGAAGTGGATATAAGTTCAGTTTTGAAGTCCTTCTGACTTGGAACCAATTTACCAGTTTCATTTAGTGACTGGTGTGCATTCATTTCCTATCTTTCATTTGATATGATAGGGAACTGATATGGAAATCATGCGTTCTGTCCGAACAGTTAAAAACAAAGATAGCAGCATGAGAAAGGCATTTACAAGGAGAAACTACTCAAGCCTCATTCTCAGAACTATCAAAAGAAAAATGTGATCATGGTCTCAAGCTTTCACAATAGACTACCATTTTATCTGCTAAACATCAAAGCTTTTAACTGAAAATAAAGAATTTTAGAGGAAATAAGCAAAATGGACTTGCAGTTAGGTTTCGAAGTGTGTTTACAGTTAAGAACAACTTCAAAAGCAGAAGTTACAAGTCAGAGTTTGGTTAAAGAAGGAACTGGATTTGCAAAATTTTTGAAACCTCTGCTAACTTAATTTTTTTAATGTGCAAATTAAATACTTATCAGTTTTTTAAACTGCTCAGGAAGACGGCTTTAAACAGAATTGAGGCAAAATATGTTAAGCAATTATGACCAAACCAGAATTTTAAGTAGAAACAGGACATTTTTGAAAACTTCCAGCCTTTACAAACATCCAGAAATAATATCCAGTCTTGCTTCATTCAAGTTAAGTTCCTTTTTAAGAACTCTTTCAATTAATCTCTAAGGGAACACAGAACTGTAATGTAAATATCCTGACATACAATTTCCTCATCAATTACATATGACAGCAGTCAATCAATATATGGTAATTGTCAAAAATCTTGATAAATTTTAGGATTTACTTAATTTAATTAATATTTAATTTTATGATATATTAATTTCATACTGAAAGTAATCAGTATTTTATTGTTAATGTTCTGTCAGAAGCTTACTGGTTCTACTGGATGTCAATTCTGATGAGTCTATATTTTTTGTAAGTCTCTAATCCAATTCCAAAGACAGCTCCAAGCAAAAATCAAACTAGCTTTCTCAGCAACACTATTGTCAAGAAATACTGACTAGAACCAGGAAAAATCTAATAAGATAATGAAAATAAATCAAATAGTAGAACTTTGCTTGTTTCTTTCTTGCATTCCAGAGCACAATTCACAAATTCTTGGGTTCCTTAAACACTATTTGTTTAGAAGATTAGTTGTCTATTTACAACTATTGCCTCCTTGGAAAGAATTATGTATATTGAAAAAGAAAGCAGACAGATAGTAATAAGAATCCAGATGTCTCCATATAAATTGAAGAATACTGAGTTCTTTTAAGATTTAGACCAGAGCACCAGAAAACCTGGATTTGCTTCATGTTTGTGAATTTAATCCAGTCCTTTAACTCAGCAACATTGGCCAGGTAAAATAAATGAGATTTTCCCACCATTTCAGACTGACACAGAAATGAGATTTCACAATCAAGATCCTTCACAGAACTATGTTTCATCAGCCTTTTCATTGCTTGGTGGTTCAGAGTAGAGACAATAGGGTGGGGAACAGAGTCACAGCAGCTTGCATCATTCCAGGTGACACAAAGCTTAACCATGTGAGCAAAAGTCACAGCACAGACAACTTCCATGTGCTCAGGATATTGAGCATTACTAATTGACTAGAAGTAAACAGAGTTCTGTAGCTGTTTCTAGAGAGCTTTTATGGGTTTCTCTATGGAAGCTGTGAATAACTTAACACATGAACTTGGAAAAAAACCCTGGACAGAGAAACATGGCTCACATGCAAAAATCATTACTAAAATAATTTCAAATGTAAGAGAAGGTTCTGCCTTTGGTGATATAATAGTTCCTAAAATTAAAAGTGCCACAGGGTCAGAACAAGAAGCAAAGAAAGACACCTCTTTAAACCAGTGTTATACAATCAAAGAATCAAATGGGAGAGAAAAGCACTACAATTAAGATTTGTAGCAAAGCAGATTAATGGAACTAAGTAAATTCCAAATTTGCTTTGGGTTTGAAAATACTTATTTGATCTCCATGATAGCTATATTTAAGAGAAGACTCGCAACAGATCTTTATGTCAGAAAGCTCTCACCCATGGAGTAGTCACAAACCACTATGTAAAATAATTTAGTGTGTGTTTCAGCTTAACAGTAGTAGTCAGTAGGCAATAGTATCAAGATACAGTTCTACTGTCAAAAGCTGGGCACAATTTTCAAGTATACTGTTTGTTTCTGCACTGGTGATATCTGGAGTCATGCAGAAGTACACCTGCCTGAATATTTATAGTAATTACAGCAGAAGTGTCTAAAACATGATGGTATCATCAAGTGCCTAGATAAACCACCTCAGTGAAATCTTCCCATGCTCAGAAATGTTCATTTAAATATACTTACGCTAGAAACAAGTCAAACAGTAAAATTAACATTCTATGATTCCTAAAACATAGAACACACTTACCTGCTACTCTTTCATCAGTTTCTCTATTGCCATCATCAGAGTATCTCGCAAAATCTAAAGAATCAAGAGTACTGATGCTTCCAGCACGATCTTAAGGGGGAGAAAATAAAAAAAATACATCAGAAAAAATCCTGAAGAGCTGCCTGTCTTTTACAGAGACAGTCAAAGGATCATCTCATTTCAGAAACTATAAATTGGAGGCTACATGTTCTGCAAGACCCATATTTTACTGCATTTTCTAAAGGTTTGTAAATAAAGAGTGCATCGGTACATCTGAACCAAAAATGCTGCAATACAGCAAGTTCACTGAACAGAGGCTGTAAGAGACTCTTGCCCCCCCTAAAAGATGGTATTTCTAGCCTGTCCACAGCAGACAAGGAGTAGTGTATTGCAGCACTTCCCCTTTTCCAGGGACCAGATACTTTGGCTTGCACACACAGGTGAGAATGTATAAGAAACCAAACTGTTGAGTGCCAAGTTTCAAGCAGTTCCCATTTAACAGAAACCTGTAACTGCCTCAAATACTCTACTTCCTTTTCCCATTTTTAGTATTTTAAGGCATGTCAATGTGACGAAAAACTTTTTCACATATCTCCTGATCTAGCCTTTAACTTCAGTACATACCCACATAATCAACATTTACTAAGGACCGAAGTATCTAACAAAAGCAAAGGAAGCACAGTTCATGCTATTGCAGGTATAATATTCACAATCTAAAATTAAATTCTTAATTTTAAAAAGAAAACAATCAAGAAATTCAGTAACCAGCATAAGGTTTTGATCAGATCTTGACATTTTTCATTTGAGGGGAATGGGAAAGAAAAAGCCATCAACCAAAATGTAATTTTGGTAAGTCTGTTGAAGCACACATTCGTCTTTTTATTATAAAAATGTGCAAATTACTTGGTAACAGAACTCAGAATAAATGGAACACATTGCTAGAAAAACTGAACTGAACAGAAATTATATTAAGTACCTTAGTATCTTTCCTCTCGTTTTGAAATTAATTTCTATGTAGCACTTCAGAAATAATTTTAATTACATTAGAACTGTTGTCACATTAACAAAGAACAAACTCCACAGAGCTGTCAAAAAACCTTGTATCTGTCAGTAGAAATAGAAGTAATTTCATCACTTGTCAGCCAAACTCTGTCATGACTAACATCATTAAGTATTTAACCTCTCCTACCATTCTGCATTATGTAAAAAAGAAAAACTAAAAACCAAAAAAGAGTTCTATTAATAAGTTTCTTTTGTGCCTAAGATGTCCTGTAAGGTCTTGTGACATCCTCTCTACATATGGACCAGCACTGCACTCAAATAAGAACATCTGAATTAAGACTGATTAAAGCATTTACACTAAAAAGATATAGAGAACACTAGACTTACCAACACTAACACAGTTACAGAATACCAAAACTAAAGTGCCTGAAAACCCTTACTTGTCTGTTCCATGGACATAAAGTATATGACAGTATACAGTTTATATCTAACCACAGGGCTTTTTCCTTGTACAAAGCTTTCTCATCCAAACAATGAAACAGACTGTTGCTCCTCAGGGAGTCTCTATTCAGTCATTGGTTTTAAACCTCATTGTTCATATGCAGGTTCTGGCCTTTTTCATTTTTTTCAGACATTAATCTGATTTAATAATTCTCTGTAGGCTGATCTATATAGCTTAGCAACACAGTACAATCTCTTATTTTCATGGCATCTTTGGAAAATGGACTGTTGTGAAAATAAACCAGTGGGGAACCACATCTGGAGAGACTAAGTTAAAAAGTGAACAGGAATTTTGCATGCCCAGTGTGAAAGCCTTTTCAAAACACCCAACAGCTTGGTGAGTAGATATTGCTCCAGCTCATTTCATTGAGAGGTGCAAGATCATTTTTTGAAATCAAATTCAAGATAACATTCAAATGGAGATCTCAATGAAAAGATGCTGATTAAGAGAAGTGACGGAGTCTCACATACAGCATCACTATGGCAAATGCAGAAATGAAACTGTTCCCTCCTGTAGTCTTGCCATGTTCACAGATCAATTTTCTAATGAATTTATGAACAAAAGCCAAGTAACATCAGAGAAACAACGCTCAAATTTTCAACTTAAATCAACCACACCACAATTACTGGAGCATCCAAAGGCATAAGCAACACGAACTTTTTTCATATGACTAGTGGCGCACTTCAGAGGCCAAGGCTCTCCCCTGAAAACTGATAAAACAAACCCACAGATAAAACACAAACTTATTTGCTCAAGGCAAAAAATTCTTGAAAAAAACCCAGACCACCAAAAACCAGTTGCCTAGAAAAAAGCAGGGGGAAATCACAATCTTTGTCAGGATGCACACAACGGAAGCTGTTTAAGATCACACCAGCAGCCGTGAATCCAGCAACTCATAGTATCAATCAGTTCTACAACCTTAATGGTCCTATAGGAACTCAGCAACATCAAGGGGGTTTACGATTTCAACACCCAGAAATTGCCTTAAGCACCACATTTACATGCACAGTAGCAATTTGCAGGGTTGAAACTTGTACATTCAGGATTCAGACTACACTTTATCATTACAGTGTTCATAATAAAAGCAAACATCTGACTTCCTTTTCATACAGTCCGGCATCGTGAAGATACACAAACATCTACATTCAGATCTATTCAACCAAGACCTGCTGAGGAACATCAGCCTCACGGCCTGTTTCCTGCTACCATTATTTCCCTCTGCCAGTAATGCTGATCCTCCTTGCCATGACAAAAGTATCACGCCCATTATCACACCCCCTAAGCCAAGACATATCATTAGCAGTACAGTCATGGTACACAGGCACTGCCAGGCAGGGCGGTGCTGAACAATGAAGAGGCCATCGCCTCACGGCCCTAAAATGTCATGTGGGGAGCTGTGGCTGTGGCCTCACTCCATATCACTATCTTTGTAGGCAGTCATCAGCAGAGGTGGAACTCCTAAAACTAAAGCAACTGTCCAGAAAACCACGGAACATCTTATAACCTCGTATTTTACACTTCCATAAAGGATGTACCTGCTTTACAAAGGATCAGAGGGTGTAAAAGGTACCTCCCTGCTGGCAGCAGAGCGGCCCCGTTTGTTAGGAAAATGGGCAGGGCTGTTTGAAGGAAAGGAATCAAAGGGACGGGTTGTGCTCAGTCACACAGCTCACCCGAGGAATGTGAAACATCATCATTTGTCTGAAGTACAAATTGTTGCACTCCAGGACACTGAGTGGAAGTATTTAAGCTACAGTATTCAGAAAAGAGAACTACTTTCTGAATTGAAACAGGAAAAGAAAAAAAATTGATTTTTGAGAGGAAAACGTATCTTATTCACTATCTTTTTAGTAAAAAAGAATAATCTTAGTCTTCAGTTATTTGGCAAAGAATATCAAAGCAACCTCTTGCAGAGAAACTGCTGAAAAGAAGTACACTTTGGCTGCAATCTGCTTCTTTCCCAGAAAGAAACCTAACGTGACACAGCAGTGGGAATCCTTTTTGCTGTCTTGGTATGTGCACTCTTACCAACAGTCTCCTGTGCATGGGTTTTAGATTTCTTTCTTTGAATTCAAACACTTTATAATTAGCAATTCCTTTTTGCTAAAAGCTTTCCTAGGGAATAGTGGCAAAATAATTGCTGTCAGCTTCATGTTTCAGAAACGGTAAAAGCAAAGTTTTTGACAAGCAGGTATAAACAATTGCAGAACATGGATCACCTCAATATGGAACAAGAAAGGGCCATGAGTGCATAGAGAAGAAGTGAAATAGGCTTAGGCTTTTCATTATTCATGCTAGTGAAATGCCAGGAGACAGATTGGGATAATAAAGGAGAGCCTGTGCACAGTTCTTGTCTCTTACCTTTACCACTGGAAAAGGATGAGCAAAATCAGAATGCCAAGATTCATATATTCAAAGACACTCAAAGCTAAGAAGTTTTTTTAATTCATTTGTTTAAAAATGCAATGCATTTAATTTCATTTGTGAAGTTAAAAATCGGGTTCAACACCACATTTCACTTATTAACTTATACAATCTTTTAAAACATTGCTTCATTCCAGAAGAAAGGAACTTTAATTCTTTTCTTATTCCTAGAACTGCCACCAGTATGACATGCAGCTTTCTGCTGACAACTTCTGTTTCCAAGGCATATATTCTGCTCTCCCTGAAAGTTGAGCGTAACTACCAAAGCAGGAAAATGTAAGGAAATCTCAAAGTGATACATTCCTTTCCACTGACACACATAATATGAGAAAGGTTACGTTTCATTCACTCTGATGGTAAAAAGAGATTATTTTTACCAGTCTGCTTAAAGGACACCAAGAAGGATCATATTAGCCATATTTTCATACTAGCCATATTTTCACAGAACATGAATTAAGCAGAAATAAGTTGCAGTGTTCTATAAATTGCATTAAATAAGCTTGACATGGTCATGACACGGTAAATCAGCTAAAAACACAGATAAATTAAGCAATATTACTTATTGGTAGGAAGGCTTAAGAAAAAATATTTCTTAAATTAAAATAGTTTGAGAATCTATTTGAATCGACTTTGCAAACATCCAAATTGATTTTCAAAAGTGCTAGCTGATAAAGTAGCCCAGTTGTCATATTTCCCCTAACATCACAGGAGATCATATCATCATGTACTAACGATTAACCAAATGGAACATACGAAGACCAACAACTTCACATTTTTCCTTGAAACTCAAAGAGAAGAAATGATACTATGCTTGCACAAGGCAGATTCACTTTGCATCTCTAACTAAATGTTCACTTGTACTGAAAAGATCTGTAACCCTGAAACCAGACTATTGCCATATTTTAAACTAAGTGAAATAGCTGGCTAACCACGTTTTAAAATTATCAGAAGAGTAACTGTCTACTGGAAGTCAGGTTTTGATTAGCATACATACAGAACTAAAAGTGAAACCTCCCCAGTCAATATCAGAGCAGTTTCCCACTGGATATTGCACACACTAGGACAATATATTTCCCAGTTTAAGCCAGGCTTTACATGAATTATATGGTTATACAGAGGACGAAATAGCTGTAGGCAGATAGCTCACACATATCACAGGCAGGTACAGCTTTTTTTTTTTCTTCAGATAGGCATAAGTTATTATTCAGACCTTTACTATCATGCTGTTTCAGGGCCATCAGCTGGACTCCAACATCCACTTTCACACACCACTATTCAGAGAAGAAAAAATAAACATGACTTTGAAATGAGAAAAACTCCCAAAACAAAACACAAAAACCACTCTTTGAAGACACTATACCTGATTGCTTAACACAATTCTATCTGTCATTTACCATTGCATTATCAAACAGGAACATGCAACATACCACAGGCTTGGAAAGAACATTGTTTGTGCTATTGGATACTACAGAGATTTATATCAAGAACTCTGAATATTCATCCAAGCAGAACTCTGCTTCCAGAAGCATGGAATTTATATTTCATTTAGTCTCCTTCTTCTTCTTCTTCTTTTTAACTTTAGGGGAAGTTAAGATGTTTTCACATTAGTGTTATAAGAATCCTGAAAGCAACTTGATCCACCAGTAATAATTTCATTTGATAATAATACACTCTTTTCACTAAGTTAAATTTTCATTACATAGGATTTCACTAGGGACAAACATTAAACAAGGACTCTCAGTTCAGTGTCAGGTACAACCCTACTTAGAAGCCATCTCAGGTTAATGCCTTCTAGCTTATCCTG
This sequence comes from Lichenostomus cassidix, assembly GCF_008360975.1. NCBI lineage: Eukaryota > Metazoa > Chordata > Aves > Passeriformes > Meliphagidae > Lichenostomus > Lichenostomus cassidix. The sequence goes on from NC_139482.1 coordinate 70,344,007, forward strand.
AATAAAACCAGACATTGAAAGTTACATAAGTGAATGACTGAGGCTATCAAAAATTATTCCTTAGCATCATCACCTTGATGGCTACTTCTAGGTAAGAAAAAAACCAATACAGCTCCAGAATACATTTCTCCAAAGCAATAGAAATAAGTTGCACTTCATTCTTAAAATGGGCACTGAAAATTTGTTTTGTAGAACACAATTATTAAAATAGGGAATTGCTAAGATTTGATTTTATTATGAATTAAAAAGCAAAACTAAATAGGATAATTCAACCAACAAATATGCTACACCTCAATACACAGCAGTAAACTGGACTCCAAAAGTTATGAACTATCACACAAAGAAAGATTTTGGGGATTATAAATGTCAGAAAAGCATGCCATTACTGTGAAAGAATTAAAGTAAAAAACCCCCAACTTACTCTGAGATACTCTTTCAGATCTATGAAAAGTGATAAGTTATAAAAGCCTCCCAGTGCAACGCTTTTCAACCAACAAGCTATGGATTATTACTAAGACAAGCTTTAAAATAACTGTATAAAGTTCCATGTAACTTTAGAAAACATACACAAGTTTTTACTGATGAGCTGGGCTATTCCTATGAGTTAAGCTGTCCGTCCTCCCAATCTACACATAAACCCTTTCTTGCATGGAGGAACCTCTGATGGAAAATTCTCCATCTAAAAGAAAATTATGTCATGAATAGATCAAAACTGAAACTTTAGGGTGTCTGCAAATCAAAGGTGTGAAAAAGACTTCATAAATATCCGCAAAGGACAACAGTACCCATATTTTATAGGGTATAGCTTAGCTTTACTTTTAGGACACTCAACCTAATTTTTAAATGCAAAGATACAAGCAAACTAGCAAGTACTCTGATAACAGATCCCAATTAAGATGTTTCTAGGAAAATTACTCAGGTCTGACACTTTTTTCCTTTCTTCTTTGTACTACAGGTACAATGAAAGAACTGTTGAAATTCAGACCTAAGGAAATGTAGATGTATAAATACACATTTTAGTCTGTTTCTGTTTGCAGCAATAAAGACTGCAAATGAGGTATTTTATCTACCTTAAACATGGAAGACCTAGAGTTAACTAGCCAGTAGGATCATGCAGCACATGGCCTGCTCTTTTCTACAGATACTGGTCTGAAAAAGCACATCCTTAAATAACTTGTATTGTCAGCGATTCTGCACAATATCACGGGCACAAAATAGCAGAAATCAAGGAAACAGGGGACAGAGGCTATTTGGTAAAAAGAATAAATTCCTTCTTGTATTTATTTGTATATGCTTAAGCCCCATGTTAGTACTGAACCACACATATGCATATGTGAATAAACTACATTGTGAGGGAAAGCATGTGTGATTATGTGAAAACCCGAAGAGTTTTAATGAAGTCCTTTCTACATTAAATAAATCAGACATCATAAACTCTTTAACAAGTGTCCATCAATTCACAGACTGTATTTGTAAATACATTATATAGCAACTGAAATAGATATGTTGTGCAATCCATATGAATAAATGAATTAAACTATTTAATTCCCCATAAATGATAATGCAAATTTATTTAGACCTTACTCAATTCCACAAGATATCTCTGGAGCAGCATCACTTTTGAAGAGTTTTAAATGTGTGCTGCATTTAAAATTTCTGCTGCATTTTAACTTGTTCCAAGCTTACTGATTCTGGATCTTTCAGCAAAGCAAACATGATCCATTGCAGCCAACATTTGATCTAGCATACAACCTTTACAGTAGAAACAGACTTATGTAACAAATTTTTAAACCAACTTGAACTTGTAGAGTAAATTTTACCAGATCAACACATTCCACATCGCTATGGTAACTCTGGAATGGAACAAAAAGCCTTAAATTAATTGCATCAGGCACTAAACTGTAAGCACCTAACCTACCAACCTTGCCTTGCAACTCAAGCGCCTCTTTTCCCCTCTCCCAGATGTTCTTATTCAATGAGACCTGCAGAATTTTCAAAGTTGGTATGTTCTGAAAAGAAGACTTCAGACCCTCATCAAATGAAAAGGAAACTTAGTTAAGTGAAGCTACTAGAATAAAATTAACTTTGAAGCTGTCACAGCAATCTACTTACCAATTACCTAGAGCAGACATTCTAGTCCATGATGGGCAATCCAAACCAGACTGAAAAGAGATGATCAATACTTACCTACATCATATTACTAACAACTTATAAAAATTCATAGGAAGCGTATGAGGGTAAATTCCTAAAGCTGGTTAGAGAAAACTAGCCTGTGGTTGCTGGCCAAGAACATAAAAAAAAACCCAAACAAACCAACAAAATCCAACCAACCAACAACGACAACAAAAAACCCACCACACAAAAACCCCAAACACCAGATTGGTAAAACAAATATTTTGCAGATACACTGCAATAAAAAGGTATTACTCTCACTCCCATGACAGGCACACTGCAGAAGCTCATTGGAAAGATGAAATTATAAGTAGAAAATAGATAAGCTCTTTCACCCTAGCACAGAAGTAACATGCTCACAGAACTGGGTTAAGATACAGATGCACCTGGGCTGATCTCTTAGAGACCTATACCAAACCCAGGCTGCTTTTGGAGGGGCGCTTAATGGACAGACACTCTCAGGCTGCATCCAATTTAGTTGAATCTGAAAGCATTAAGTCAGCCCTGCACAAAGCCATTTGAATGTTGTTGCAGTGACCACTGAGGTCCAGAGGGGTGTGACCTTGGGGAAAGCATCAAACCCAGCCTGACCCCCTACACATGTGCAGGGAGTAGCTCAAGCTGCAGTATGCTTGAGAAAGCAGAGCTTCCCAGAACAGAACAGCAAAGGAAGAACCATGGCATGGAGGTACTTCTTCCAGCACATGACCCCAGCTGGCTTCAGCAAAAATCAGAAAGCATCAACAGCATCAAATTAACTCCATATGCTTGATGCTGCAGCACTGCATTGTCCAAAATGTATCCCTTAGCTTGCACCACAAGGATTTTTCCATTTGTCGCAGTAACCCAGCATTCTGTTATACTCTAACATCAAGCAAAATTGTATCAATTTAGTCCTTAAACGGTTGCCCTTGCTGAAGGACTACTTAAGTTTATACATCTATCTTCATTCTCAAGCATTGTATTCCCTCAGTTTTCTTCATATTTAAATTTCAGGAAGTTCTCCTTTGCCCACTTTCTACATTTATCTTAGGACAATAATAAATTTTTCAGTTAAATTTTAACTTGTGTCCATGTGTCTAGAGAACGAAAGAAATAAAGGAAACTAGAAACTGGAGAACAAGCATCTCTCCTATGAGAAAAAGTTGAGAGAGATGGGGCTGGAGATGAGAAGGCTCAGGGGCAGTCTCATGATGTGTATAAACAACTGAAGGGAGGGCACAAAGAGGACAGAGACAGGCTCTTCTCAGTGGTGACCTATGACAGACCACAGAGAGTGGGCACAAACTGAAACACAGGATGTTACCCTGGAACACCAGGAAACACTTCTACTATAAGGGTACCGAAGCAATGGCACAAATTACCCAGAGGATGGAGTATCCATCTCTGGAGATACTTAAAAAGCCATCTGGACCTGATCCTGGGAAACAAGCTCCAGGGCACTGTGGTTCTGCTTGAGCAGGGGGTTGGACCAGATGATCACCAGAGGCTCCTTCCCACCCCAGCCATGTTGTGATTATGACATTATTTTTGCCATAATTTCTCTTTTTCCAACAGTTTTTTTCAAATGACAAAGCAGCTCATAGCTTTCTCTCTCATCTAACATCAAACAAGATGAAAAAGTACTTGTTATATAAATACTAAATTATTTTTCTGTGACTTTTTACATAACAGTATTTCCTTCAATTCAACAACAAAGTAATCAGTTGCATCACCATCATGCAGCATTATGTTGCAGGAAGAGAGGAAGAAAATTGCCTCTCCCCTACAGTGCACTGGAAGAAAGAGTTTACTATTTCTCCAAAGCTTTTTCAACTCTGACTGTCTTAAAAAAAACCCCCACAATAAAACCCAACAAAACAACCAGTTTTTTTAACTATTTGTCCAACACACTCAATATACTTAATGCCATATCCCAGGCATGCATATAATAAATAAATATATAAGGCCTACAACCTTTACTGAATTACTCCATGTTTTAGCCTTATGCTAGAGAGACTCAGTTTCTCAAACCTGCAACTTTATAATACACTAGAAAACCAAATACTAGTGATAAATTGAAGACAATGAGTTGTAATTTTGAACCCAACAGTATAAGGTTTCACGACTTACCTTTACATTAAAAATAGACTTCTGATGCTATATTTTAAAGAGCTCCATAGATATAAATTATCTAACTCAGATTTTGTAAAAAATCTTAATTCAGTTGCAAAGTGTGAGAACTTCCTGTAAATTATTTTTTCCATGTTTTTATTAATTCTGTGTTTATAGAACACAGAAATCTAGTATTTACAAGTTTTCAACTAGCAGAGATGAGCTGCACACAGATCAGCTTCCAACGTAGCTGAGATCAAGACCTACTTGACAATAACTTGCTTACAAATACTAGACAAACCTTTTTTACCAGGTAACGAAACTCATGTAAAATTTTCAACAAGCATTCTCTCAGATGAACAGAGTTTATGATTCACATCTTCCGTCAAGAAAAAGGCAATTCTCAGAGAGAAAAAACAGCTACAGGAAATCTGATCTATGGAATTGAAATTACATATGGGAGAACTCAAGAGAAGTTCTCAATGGTTGGTTCTGAAATGCAAAGCTCTAGATCATCATCCTAATTCCCTTCTTTCCACCTATCAAAAAACAAAAAGAAAAAACCCCAAAAAAATCACAACCCAAAACCCACTCTTCTTTCCCTTATAGCAAAACCCTCAGAAGGATGGTGTGCTGCTTCAGCACAAATCTGGCTTGTTTTGCTGAAGCCACAGGATGGTTAAACTCAAGCAAAACTGAACTAGCTACACTTACTATACAGAGAGGTTCACTTCTGTCTTCCCCAACAACAAAAAGTAACAGGAACTCTGGCACAAGAACAGAACAAAAGTGAGGACATAAACAATTAAATTCCCATATCGCAGCTGAGAGGATCCTAAAAGAACCAGAACACACACCAAGTTACTACAGGGAAAAATACAATATAGTTATCATAGTCACTCACTAGTCAGTGGATAACTTGGTATGTACCTGCCTAGTAGTAGTGGCTTCTACTCTGTCCTCCTTTGTCCACAAAGGTCATGCTGATCATGCTATCTTACCTTGTTACTTCTTTGTGTAGTTACATACTCACGGGGACTAACCTGTCTCCTGAGCAATCTACCATTACATCCCAAATCACCCCAACACATATATGAGCCAAAACTTAGACTCCTCCATCAGGGAAAGTTTCCAGTATACCTGGTTTTAGTCCTTTGGCAAGTCCAACAGTCACAAAAGCCTTAACCTAAGTAGCTTATAAGCTATGAAGTGCATGTCACTGAAAACCTGCCAGAAATAGCAGTGTCAGTAAAATGGAGTGGGTTTAAAGCAGTCACAACTGGAGAAAGTTCACCTGGCTTTTATATCCCTAAAGCCAATATCAGAGCACTATGAAGCCTCTCAGGTTTCATTCAGGCATCACTGTTTTCTGGCAGGTTTGAAGGGAACTCTGCTTCCCTTTCGTTCAGCATTACATACAAACCTCTACTCTTTCAAATGTTTTCTGTGCTTCATTAAAAGTGACAGCAATCAGCCTTTCCCATCTGTTGACACCAACAACTTTGGTTAGCTATTTATCCGCACATTTCCATCCTGTCCTTTCTCAGGAGAGCACCTTTCCTAAATCAGGTAGTAAAACCACTGTCTTAACCAGAAGCTGCCAGTCTACCTCCCAGTATCTGCAGAGACAGCCAACATAACGAGATATTTTTACTTGCTTTCATAAAGCAATAAGCCAAAGACTTGGGCTGACAACACCAAAACACCTAACAAGTAGTCATTAGAACAAAAATTATTATTTGCCATCTTCCCAATTTCCTATCTTACTTAGACTGCTATTTAAGCTACGACATAATGAAACATTCTAAGGTAGCCCCATTCTGTTAATATTTTCCTTCAGAACAAAAATCTGTTTAAATACTGATCAGGGCAAAGCCCCGCACAAAATTACAAAAAAACCCCAACAACAACTAACTCCCCCCCCAAACAAAACACACACAAAAAAACCCCAAAAACCAAAAGAAAGCCCAAAAAACACACAAAAAACCCCCACCCCAAACAAAACAACAAAAAAACCCACAAACAAACCAAAAAACCCAAAACCCAGGAGCTTACTATCAAGATGCACCAATACTTTGTGGCTAGCACAGGTCTTTCCCATGAGAAATCCTTTTGTGTTTTATAAATAAAGATAAGGTTTGGATGTTATTAAAAACAGTGTCCCAAGACTTGGACGATGCAGACCTGGCCAATCAGGCCTAGGGGGAGGTTTTTGACTGACCAATCTGGGTGACTTTTGAAAACTCTATATATATGATGAAATCAAAACAATAAAGGCCTTTTCATTCTTGCCACTGAGAACTGGATTCTTCTCTCTGCTAGTGGCTCAACAGCGACAATACTTTATATTTTTGAGCTCATGGATTAGTTTAATATAACAGGAATCAAATCCCAAGAAAGTTATAAACAATTTTATTATGGCAATAGCTAGAAAAAAGTCATCTCTTGAAAACCACAAATATAACATAAATACTCAAACACCTTCTTTTTGATTTTCATTAAAGCTGCATCAAATTTTGGGAATGTTGAGCTTTTGCAGCCATAAAGAAAAAAATAAATTGCAAATTTTAAGACTAACACTAGTTCTACAGTGTTCTACCAGAAGCTGCACTCCTTCAGGAAAGGGCATTCATCAAACATAGCAACCAAAGGGCACCATATGAATCACATTAAAAAAAAAGTTTTCTTCACCCACTATGCAATAGCTTGAATTATGGTCATGTGTATAATAAACACATTTGAGGTCCAGGAACAGAGATGAGACATTTTTGAGCCACAGTTTCATTTCTAAATTGTGAGTGCCTCAATTTGTACTGTTCTTTTTTATGCAAAAATGATAGGAACAAAAATTTGTATTTATGTGTAAGTGGTAACTAAGGCCTTGTAAAAGATCTGGAATATAGTAAGAAGCTGGGACTTCCAAACCATACCACTCAGATGAGTAGCATTAGGAAAGCATATCAAAATGATTTAGCAGACATGGAGCTACTGCTATTGAAACCAATGGCAGAAGCTCTCAGAAGTTTGGGAACATCTAGCTGACATACAGGACATGAAGGATGACTGTACACAGTTGCTGTGCATCTAAATGAATAGCATTACCTCCTTCACAGCGTGAATTTGCTTCAAACTAGAAAAGCACAGTTACTAGACACAAGATACATTTCCACATCTTTCACTACAATACATCTTAGTCTCAGTTTGTAGATGTGATGTTGCTGCTGCTGGAAAAAGGAAGGGTGTTTTTGCAAAGAAGTAAGAAATCCCAGTCATCTGACTGTCATTTGCTGTTGCAACCAAGTGCTCTGAAGCATGGTCCAAAGACAAAACAGCTTCTAAGTCACTCGCTGACCACATGATGGTGGTTGTTTAAATCCGATGACACTTCAGTAAAATCTCTTTATAACAGTCTTTGTAGATGAAGAGAAGAAAAAAAGCCATACCAAAATAAATTCCAGCACACACTCGTAGTTTAGATTGGCACTTTTCAGAGTCCTTTTAGGCAATGAACACTTGTACTGAAATTCTCCCATTCTGTACAGCATGTAAAGTACAAAAGCTTCTCATTGCTCAGTGGAAATCCTCAGGCAGCATTCCAAACATACTTTACATTCAATAAGAGTTGCCAGTCATACTTTTTCTGCATCCACTCAAATTACGAAAAATATCAGAATAAAGCCAGAGAAATTAATCTAACTTGGGGGCTGGGAGGAGCAGGTACAAAGCTAGCACAGAAGAAATTCTGACTTTAGAAATCAATAGAAATAATTTTTTTAATGACATGATTTTTTTTCACTGAAGCATAAAATTCACATGACCTTGAAATGGCAATCATGCCAACCCGCACTACTTTCTACGTCAATAATTTCTATTAAGAAAACTACTGGTTTATTCTCAAATATCTTTGGGCTTGTTGAAGCAAGAGAAGGTACATGCACAAATCTCTCATACATTCTCTGCAAGTCTCCCTGTGAAGATCCACAAATGCAAGTACAACAGACTGGGTCTCTCAACAGAAGTGGACATTTTGACTAACTTAGGGAACTGTTCAGACTTATTCTTGGATCTGAACTGTAGCTCAGTCATCTACCTAAATCAAGTAATACCAGACGCTTAAGAAAAAAAAGTGAGGGAGTTCTTCCAAAGAGCATGATTTTCAGCCCATGAGTCTTCTGCAATCTACCTTTTAGTATTTGGAAAATGACATAACTACAGAAGCATGAGACTATCAGCTCTTGTTCAGTCACTCAGTCTGAACGGCACTGTCACAATTGCTAGCTTTATGCTAGACCACAGACTGCGAGAAAGTCTGATGGTACTAAGTTAAAAAAGCTACTTGAGCTATATAAAAATATTTTTTTCGTTGTTCTGCATCTGTCACCTTTCAATGTCACTAAATGTGAAGTGCCTTTTGAATCACTGTTGAGACAAAAAAAATCCTTTGAAATGCACACTCTAACCTGTTGTAGATATCAGATTTCAAGACGCACCTTTGGTGTAAGGTCTAGCACGATATTTATTTTAGCACTTCAGTATTATTAAACTTGTCCAAACCAAGTGTTAGTCCCCACTACTCTCTCTCCCCACTCCTCCTGCCTCCTCCCTCCTTCCTCCTTTTTTTAATAGGGACACATCACAGGCATTTGTCAATTAGGAGGTCAGCAAAATAATAATTAAGATGCTCTTACATAAGCGTACATTGGTCTAAGACTGCAAGACATCACTTTTTTGGTGTGCATAACAACACAGCTACATAGGCTGCTGTTTTTCTAACTCTGGAGTATGCTCAGTATCAATAACTGGAAACAGCACATTATGTTAACAAAGAAAAACAGAATATTTAATCAATCAGATTAATTGACTGGAATCCCCAAGGAATCAGCTTGGGGATGAAACAGAAATTTATATCAGTTCAAAGCCTTGAAGCACAAGTTTTTCCAACATTCACTAATCATATAATGAAGAAGACCATGCTGAAGCAGTGAGTTGGACAAAGTATGAAATTCCAATTATTCACAAACAAGACAAGCAGAATACAGCAGGAATTAAAAAAAATAAAAAATACATTTTTAAAAGATCTTGAAATGCACTAAAAGTTGAAAGTTTAGATGTCTCTAATATCCCAGCCATCCAGGTACTAGTAGTTATTTCCAAATTTTAAGTTCATGTCTTTGCAACATCAGAAACTCTTAAAGGAAACGAAAACACAGGACTATTTACAAAATGCCTTTAGGTATCTTGGTACACATACAATTAAGTCTTTCACCTGTCTGCTATCCACAATTCCTTCCATTTCAATACCTTCCCACGAGTTCATTAAGCCCTCAAAAGTCAGATGGCTGGGCAGCTTCTCTCCCAAAGCCACTTCCACAGGCTACCTCTTTTTTAGAACCCTACATTTCTTGACAGCAACACTGACAAGACACACAAGCAATTTTTTTCTAAGCCATGTGCACTACATTAAAGCATTAAAACTCAAAAGCTTTTACAGCCTGCTATGTGACAATTGTCCCTATATCTGCTCTGCTTTTTCTCCCTGAAGTTATAGCAACTTTGTATATTTACTGTTCCCCATCTCCAAATCCCAAAATGGCTAGCCAAAGATTACAGACACTTGGTAAACACGGCAGCATTAATTATAGGAAGCATTGTATTAGTTGTGCAAGACCTGTGAAACTCAGACCTATGTTTAGATGCACCAGCAGAAATAACACGCTCGCTCCTTACACCCCACTTCTGACAGTTTTTAGATTTTAAATGTAGCACTCACGGTTTTGTGAGTTACATTTTTAAATGTAACACCCCGCTCTTTCTCCTAGCAGCGTATGACTTATCTCTTGGCAGGGAGCACTAAAGACACTGCTGAAAATCGAGGCTGAATTACCATTCCTCATATTTCTTCCACACTTGGCAAACACTCGTGACGCTCACAGGGATACCGAAGCTCGATCAAACTACATCTGTGGGACCAGGGTAACACCGGTTCTGGCATCCCACCTCCTCAGCCTCCGGCTGCCCCACTCCTGCCGCCTCAGCCAGTCCCGCAGGTTAGAGAGAGCAAGGAATGACTGCAACAAGGAGCGATGCCAAACGCCTTTCCCGGCGGCCCAGCGACACCGAGTGCCATCCCCGCCCAGGCCCGCGCTCCCACCGGCAGCTGCCCTCGCTTCCCGTACCCCTCCCGGCCCGAGCCAGGATCACTTACTGAGCTGCCCGGCCCCGGGCTCCCTGCCGCCGGCTCCCCCGAGCCCGCTGCTGCCGCCCAGGCTGCCCAGGGCCCCGCCGGCGGGCGGCGTGCCGCTCTGCCGCTCGAAGTTGCCCGGGTTGGAGAAGAAATCGCGGAGCCGGGGCAGCTCCCGGCCGCTCTCCAGCAGCTCCGTGTGCAGCTCCAGAGCCGTCAGCAGGAACTGGTCTCGCAGCAGCTGCGCCGCTATCGCGTCCATCGGCACCCGCGGCAGCTCCCCTGCCCCCGCGGCAGCATCGCCCGACGCCGCCGCTCGCAGACCCGGCAGCTCCTCGGGGCTCCCCGCCGCCGGCTCCGGCTGCTGCTGCGGGTACGCCGGCCCGCCCGGCTCGGTGCTGCTGCTGCTGCCGCCGCCGGCACGGGCCTCCTCGGGCTCGTCCTCCTCCGAGTCGCTGAGGAAGGGGTTCACACTGCCGCCCCCGCCCGCCGCCGCCGCCGCCATCTTACAGCCCGGCGCGGTGCGACCGCTGCCGGGGCGCTACCGCGGCAAAGCCTGCGCGGAGACGCCGCCGCAGACGCCCCTCCTGGCGGGACCGGGGCCGGGGCCGGAGCCGCTGCCAGGCCCCTACGATGGTGTCGATGATGCTGATGGTGATGTTGACGATGCTGCTGTTGCCGCGGGCGCTGCCGCCACCGGCGGCCCCAGCGACTCCCCGCCGCCGCCTCCTCGGCGGCCTCCCACCGCCCTGCCGCCGCTTCCGGATCCCCGCTCTCGCGAGAGCTCCCGCGGCCAACAGCGAGCGGCGCCCCGGCGCCTGGCCCCGCCCCCTCCGCTGGGGGCGGGTCCCGAGGGCGCGGCAGTCACGGGGGGTCGGGCCGGGCAGGGGCGCGGCCGCGGGACACTCCCGCCTCGGGCCGCGGGACACTCCCGCCTCGGGCCGCGGGACACTCCCGCCTCGGGCCGCGGGACACTCCCGCCTCGGGCCGCGGGGCGGGGCGGCGTGACGCACAGGTGGTGCCGGGGCGCGGCGGCGCGCGGGGAAGGGCGGAAGCGGAAGCGGCCGTGGCGCGCGGCGGGGAAGAGAAGTGAGTGTGGCGCGTGCGCGGCGGGCGCTTCCCGCGGGGATGGGGGCGGCGGAGCTCGGGCAGGGGGTGCTGGGCACGGGGTGGGCACGGGCTCTCCCCGCTCTCGCTAAGCTTCGTCCCCTCCGCAGCCTCCGCGGCGGCCGCCCAGCCCGTGTGTCCCCAGGGCGCTCCTGGGACGGGGGGATGCGGGGCTCGGCTTGGCTTCAGAGTCCGCGCTGGGCGCTCAGACCCTCGCCGGGGTGCGCTGGCTGGCCAGGGTGGGGCTTGCCGGGGAAAGCAGCGCCCTACGAGGGCCCCCGAACAGATGGACACTGGACTGCCAAAGGAGGCGGTGGAGTCACTGTCCCTGGAGGTGTTTAAGGAAGAGTGGATATGGCACTCAGTGCCGTGGGCTAGGTGGCATGGTGGTGTTCGGTCATGGGTTGGACTCGATGTCAACATCCCAGAGGCCTTTTCCAGCCTCAGTGCTTCTGTAACTCTGCATTCCCAGGGGGTGTGAGCTATCTCCCAGCGTCGGGCGTGCCTGGGATTAGGGAGGGCACGAGCACAGGTGGATAGTAAGCTTACGGCTTTTGTTAAGGTCAGGAAACTCAGGAGGACTACAGGGATGTTGTGAGGTGATGCAGAGACAAAATTAGAAGAGACCAACCTTAACGACTCTGTGATTCTGTGAAACGGGACATCTGGAAGTGCGAAGTTATCACTTTTTAAAAGATGATGCAGAGTGGTTGCTTTGTGTGTTATCTGGCACAAACCCGATGCTGGAGTGCAGCAGCAGGTAGTGTTTGGTACTGAAGGAAGTTCAGCTCACTGGAAATGGTGCAAAACAGGGCCAGCGTTGGTTTCTGTTTCATTTCTTTAAAATGTAGTTCCCTTCCCACTAAAGGAAGCTCTGTGTAAAACTGATTCACTAGGTCTTGCACACTGGGGCTGAACTCTTGGCAATAGAATAATGTGAATGTTTAGCAGTGACGTGGAGATGTAAAAGCACTCACTCCAGACTCTTCCCTTCACATGGTACTGTGCTGTAAAAGACGGCTTTCCAGTTTTGGATTTGCGTAATTTTTATAATTATTGTAGTGTTCTGTCATATAATAAACTTTGCATTTTATTACTACCATATCGTTTTATGTTGTTGATACACAAAAAGAGCACAAGCAGCAGAGCACGAGCTGGCTGTAGCATAAAATAAAATGGTGGTGTGTTGGAAATGCTTTAAAATTCCAGCGGGATCACAATAAAAATAGGGACAAAAACATTTTGCTGTTGCGGTGGAATTGAGAACCCGTAAAGAAACCTGCTTTTCCCTTTCCTTTCTGGAGAGTTGGAGCATGTTCAGAGTGCAGTTGTTAAAAGCTGTGTCCGGTGCTGTGCCTCCTCCTCTGGGACGAAGGAGGGAAATCCCTGCCGGGGTCCTGCAGCAGCCTCTCGTGGCCATCCGCGGTGTGTGCAGGGAGGGAGGAGATCCAAACAGTCCAAAGGTTCTTCCTTTACAAACTCATTTCTGCCGACTTCTCTGTCCTGGGGCAGTAAGGACTAATTTTTCACTCTTCCACACCAAAAATTAATGTAAGCGCATTCCTCTCTCTCAGTGCTTTTGAAGAGGTTTCTTTGGGTTTGTGAAACTAAATTAAATATTTACAGATGTCGCCGAGTTGTTCCAAAATAATTTATGGATGGCTGGGAAAAAGCTAACTTCGCTGAAATGCATATTCCAGCACTGAAGAGTGTCGGTATAAAAATATGCTTTTAACAGTATGCTTAAAACAGTTTTAAAGGGATATTGTTTTGAGAAACCAGAGGAGAAAACCTGATAGTGTAGTGGCTCAGAGGATGTGTGAGGCTGAAAAAGCTGCATGAGTTCTGTAAATGGAGCATTATATAGGTCTACTTGAGATAGACAGTTACAAGTTAATTATTTAGTAGACACTCTGAGAGAGGCAGATTGTTCATCGAGCTGTTTTGTCTTTTACTAGAGTTGCTGTCTCCTTTTAACTTTTAAAGGATTTGAATTCTGTGTCTGATGAACAGCATATCGAATACATATAGGAAAGCTAAGTGTCCAAAATACATGGGCTTGTAGAAAAAAGATCTGAAGAGTGTTTTGGAGGAGGTGGCATAAAAGCAATCTTTTTCAGTCTATGCATGTTTTGTTTCGTGAATTTTAAATGTATGGTTTTTGAGATGGAAAATAAATAGAAAAAAACCCCAGACTTTGCTTTTGCTATGTTGATTTTGGTAGGAGTGTTGAATCTTGAGTTAATGCCTCAAAGTTTAATGAACTTAACCAGTTTCAGGTTCCCTCTGTTGTTTGGTGGGACTGTGGGTATGTGAAGTGTGCTTTCTTGCTTTCTTTCTGCACTTTTCTGGTGCAGCATCAGCTGCTCTCACAGCCAGTGAACACACAGTTTAAGTCAGGCTTTAAGGGGGTTTCTGTTTCAGCTTCCACAGATGAGGTTAATTTCATTCAAAGAAGTTAATTCTGTTCGGTACATACTGGTTTGTTTTTTTTTCTGTGCTGAATACTGGAAGTATATGAATTAAGGTGTTCTAGTGAGTCCTCCAATGAAATAGGGCAGCTTTTTTCATCTTATTGGGATCCCAATTAAGGCACAGGGAAGTAAATAATGGAGGAATATGTGAAGCAAATCTGATTTCTATTTTAAAATAATACCAAGCAGTGAGTTCTTGCTTAAGTTTTTGTCTAAAACTGAGCTGCCTGAAAGAATCTTTGTGTATATATGCTTATTGAAGACTAATTTTTGCCTCCTTTCAAAAGAAACTTGAAGGTAGTTATGATTTTTATGTTTGCTTTCAGACCTGAAAAAATGAATTTCAGTGCTTTGTGAGCTATAAGCTCTAAAATACTCTGATGTTCTGCAGGAGCCAAATAATTCAAATGTTGAGACTCATAATATTGATAGTTGGTACTCAAAGACCTCTGCTAGTGTCTGAAATTTTACCTGTCCATTCCAGTTTCAAGGGAATGTTTTTTTGATGAGAATAGCCTATATCAGTAGTTAGTGGTTACTTGTGTGTTACGTTCAGACATAGCTTTACCCAGAGGAACTTACTTTAGAAAGGGTTTGTTAACTTGGGATTTTAAATAAAGGTAGTTCAGCAGTGTGAAGGGGCTCTTGGGAAGATTTTCAGCCTCCCCAGAAATGCGGTATTGACATGTGAAATCAGATGAAGACATGAATGAAACAAAACAACCCTCAAAAATCCTTTTGAATTCAAGTTTGGCTGTGTTTTTCTACCTCCAAAACTGCTGTTTTGAAGTGTTATTGTGAGTGGTGGATATTTGGAAGCTTAGCATCAAAAAAAGAGATCGAACTCACTAAGAGCCTAAGGAGTATTTTAGAAAACTTATTCAGGCTTTATTATGTGTATATTTATGGTTTTGAGAGAATGACTATATAAGGAAAAATTGTTATGGTTGAGTGGGAAAATATAAGTTGTGAATCAAAGATGTGACATTCTATGACACTGCGAACACTTGAGTACTGAATTGCTTGGAATTCACCCTAGCCTGGAAGATGGACTGTAGGCTGTATTGTCTAGACTGTAGCTGTCCAGAAAGCTCTTGCAGAGGGTAACAGATGGTGCCTTACCCTGCCCTCACCGTGGTGAGGGACAGTGGAGGTAAGGGAAGGGAAACTGCTCTGTGCTTTTGTTGTCTGCTTCATGTTACTCCAATTTAGCATTTGCACATTTTTGAAAAAGAGTTCCCTATTTTTTCTTTCTATGGCCTGCTGACTATAACTAATGGGAGATGCAGGCTTCAAAGTGCAAGGAGTCTGAGGGCATGCTTTGAACGTGCTGAATTAGGTCTTTTTTTAGGAGGAGATGGCATCCTGTCCTGCTTCCAGCACAGAGGTTTGTGTTGGGAATTCCGGGAACTAAACTACAGCAAAGTCCTCTTTATTCTTCCTTCTGCTTATTTTTTCTTTCCTTGAGGTTATTTTCATTTGAATTTGTTCTCTGAAATGCTTAATTATACAGTTGTACCGATGGCTCTGCCAGCCCAAGGAAGAGATTTGGCTTGGGAATAAGTGAGCAGGAGCAGAGGAGGACAGGACAGCTCTCTGCAGCTGTACTGGCTTGGTTTTTCTTGCAGTGCCTTTGAAAACCTCTTGTTCTTTTAACTGCTACCTCCATGACAGCTGTTTATGTATAAAGTAGCTGATATAATATATTTGCCTTGCTGGCCCCAAGTATTTTGGAAAATATCCTTTTAGTTACAAGCAAGTTTCTATAGGTGGCAGGGTACAAGTGAATAACTGATACACAGATGACCTCAAATATGAGAACCAGAGAGTTGTTGCCCATCTGTATTCTCTAGGTTTCTGGGTCTCTCTCTAGCAGCTTTTGGTTTGTTTTCTGAGCTCTTTTGTTCTCTACAGTGACTCTCTTGCTGTTCATTTGCCAAAGGAGTTTAAGTGTTGGGGGGGGTTTCATTTTAAATCAGCAGTTCCCCATATTGCAGAGAAGCAGAATACTGATTGTTTTCAGGAGTAATGTTCTGTCTCTATTAATTACTAGAGTGAGTCAGCAGCTGAAAAATAAAGGTGCCTTATACAAATGAAAAGTGGCTTGGCTTTGTCATAAAAAAAATGTAAGCTCACAGAGCTTCTGCAGAGGGTGTTTGCTAGTTGATATATCATAGATGCTAATTAATGTTAACTACCTGGTTAGTCGAGGATGATGTAGGAGCAAAGAGAACTCTGTTCTGATGTGAATATTTCAGGCTGCAGTAATTGATAAGTTCTGTGAGTTTTGTGTCCTGTGGGAGCTTAGAGAAATGCTTCCTTTGTGAACAGTTTGCAAATAGGGCTGCTGGAGGAAGAGTTGAAGACGAAGTGTTTCATTTGCATAAAGATTTCTTACTGGACTTCAAAGTATCCTTGGACAAATACTGTGTATGCTTACATTACTACTTGATGCTCTTTTAAAGGGAATATATAATCCATTCTTTTTAGCATTTTTCTACACTTTACAACTTGACCATTGCAATTCTTTTTAAAAGCTTGTTTTGCTTGATAACTGAAGAAATTGGGGTTTTTCTCCCCCCCCCTCTTTTGCATATTTGTTTATGAGGAAGCAGTACTTGCCGCCAGGCTGTGTGCAGGGTGGGATTTGCCAGCTTCTGGGTGTGCCGCGGTGCCGAGAGCGATGCAGGACCCTGGAGAGCGCCCGGCTGTGGGAGAGCAGCAGCCCCTGCTTCCCTCGAGCTGAAGCTATCGGTAAATTTGCATTCAGAGGCTCATGTATAAGATTCAACAGATGTGCTCGTTACTATTTGATGTAATTCTTGTTTATTTGTAATGTTCGCTATCAGTAAGCAAATGTGACTTAATAAAAGAGAAACAACTTCTGCCAGCTTTTTTAAAGCTTCCTTATTCATACTAGCTTCTGTAGGACATACTTCAAGCACAGTTTGTTTTGGGTTTTTTTGTCAAAGGGTGCTTTTTCCTCTGTGTGTATAAATAATACATTTGTAACCTAGTATGCAGAAGAGTGCAGCTGAAAGTTTGGGGTTTTTTTCCCATCCTCTTGCCTCTGTGTTCTACGTTGATATTAGTTGTATGACTTTAAAGTATGATCCTTGCCCCTTTTGTTGCTAAAGGGCAGAACTGTCATGCTTGTATTGGTATTTGTGCTTTATTGCACAGTTTTATTGCAAATGGCTTTAAAAATACTTCAGGGGGCCTTCAGCCTTAGTTTGTTAGGTAGGCTCCAATAAGACAGAAGACTGCTGTGGCAAGCTGTCTGTCATGTGCTTGTGTTCTCTTAAGTGCCACTTGTCCCTTGACCCTGACCTGTGAAAACTGGTGGGATGTGTTTTGTTAGACATTGTCAGGCTGATGTTCTTCCCCAAAAGTGTCCCATAAAACTTTTAATATGAAGAATCTGTCTACAAAATCTCCAAGCAGGTTAAGAAAAAACAGTGACAGGAAAAAAAACCCTTGTGTTTTGTTCAAGAATGCAGAAGTCTGAGGGAATCTGCTACTTTTGGTAGCACAAAAAAGAATTAAACAGTCCATATTGAGATGAAAATATGGTGTTAAACTGTAAAACAGTGGTGCTTGAAGAAGACTTCCTGGTAGAGTATTGTGAATGGCTTGGAAATCAAGAAATATGCAAGAGGATTTGCAGGTAGCTCCCGAGAACAGGCATAGGTCCCCCCAAGTGCTGTTACCCAGTGAAATAATTCACAAGAAGACCACTCAGGGTCTCTTGCTGTTGGGTTTTGTTTTTTCTGAGTTCAGAATTTCTATCTGCCTGCATACTGAGCAGATGTAATGCTGAATTTCAAAACTGTTTTGCCTCTTCTTGGCAAACACCACCAAAGGGTGGTGCTCTTGTTTTCTCTTTCATGCCTCAAAGGAGTTATTTTTTCTTTTAAAAGTGTTCTTGTTATCTTTATCACTGCTGTCCCATTGTCAGTTTTGTTCTCAGGTGTGTTTTGCTTTTGTTTGGTCTTGTTTTTTTTTTTTTTTGCCTGGAAGACTTATGGATATGCTTTCCCATGTTTAGTGATAATTCAGAGAAAATTGTGTAGGCTGACACTGGGATAACTGATTTGCAGTATGTTCAAGTATTGGGACACTTGAGATTTCATTGGTGCTTCTCAGGCCACAGTCAAATTTCTCCCTGAAAAATTGTGGCAAAAGAGACTTTTCTAGGCAGGCAGAGTAATTTTGATTATTAAGTGATGTTAAAAAGAAAATAAAATATTCTTTGAGCTCTTTGCCTCCAGTTTGGATGTGCTTTACTGAACCACATTTAAAATTTAAAACAGTTGTCATTTGTTATTATAATCCCTGAAATGCTCAGTGAAGATGTTGAACATAAAATAATTTTAAACAGATGGTTTGAATTACAAAAGCCACTTCGGTGCCAGAGCAGGTGGAAACACTGTAGTTGCAGTTTCATTGTCTGTCAGAGCATGTTATGCTTCAGTAGAGAAAGAAAATGAAAATTTGGGAAAGAGGAAAAGGGACCTCATCATTTTCCCACTTCATAGTATGTTTACACAATGAAGTCAAGATGAGGATTTGGGGTTTCCTATATTGAAGTAGTATGTGAAGATATGAGAGTTACTCAGAATTGGCTGTTAAGTCTCTTGTATAAATTACAGTCAATGTCTTGTACGGTTTTATATAAATTACAGCCTTGTGCGGTCAGTAGGTGTATGGGCTGTGACAGCAGGAATGACTTGAGTGCATTTCCTTACTAGTGTAACTCTTCAAAAATCTGAATTAGTAAAATAATAGGGTAGGGACTGCTAACACCATTTTAGATGTTGTATAGCTGCCTTACCATGCAATGTACTGTCAGACCACCCAACTTCCATTTGCTCCTCAACCCTAAGGATCATTTTTTGTGTACTGACAAATTGTACAGTCACCACTTTGACAGTTAAATTACAAAATACACAACACTGTTTAGTTGAAAAATATTAGTCAGCCAGAAGCACAGCAGACATTCTTGTCTGTTTCTTTTTTCTGTGAAAGATACTTACCAAGGCCATTGATGCTTATTGAAAATGCATTTCCAATTGATTTTCTTTATCTTAATCAACAGACTTGACAGTATTAGTGAAGCATGGTCCCTCTAAAAGAAATGACTAATGTACCTTTAGCTCCTTTCTTTTGACACTTCATTGTCCTTAAGAAAATATTCCTGCCAGTGGGGCATGTTCCATGCAGTGTTTTGCATATGTTTTATTGCATATTTGGAGAAAGAAAAGTATAAAAGGGAAATGTTACATTTCTTTTGAAGAACTATATTGTGTTACAATACAAGTAGGGTTTTCTTTGCCTTATAAATGATGCTGAGAGATTATAACTTCAGAGGGAATGCATCTTAGATGTAGAATACTTTGGGAGAATGAATGCTGCATTAAATTATGTCAACCTTCCTGTTAATTGTTAAGAGACCTGATCCAGCCTTGTGCTGTGGAGGTAGCTTCTATGGCATGAGTCAAAAAGAAGGTTTAAAAAAAAAATTTGTCAGCAAATTACAGATGAACTTGAGGAGAGGGAAATGCTCATGTGAAGAAGTGTTGGGCTTGGGTAGCTCATTGCAGCTGTCTTTTTCCTCTGCCACTGTCACAGTCTGGGTGACTTAGTCTTTGCACTGACACAGCAGTTGGTGAGGAACTTGTTGCTAACAGCAGGATTTTTGGTGTTGTTTCGATAGGTGTGAGTACAAAGGAAGAAAGGGTCTCTTCATCCCATCTGCCACCAGCTGGGAGCTTAACTTTCTCCCTGAGAATTCAGAGTGAGGGGAGAGAACCACCAAAAAACCCTTCTCTAATATGCGTGTATCACTTTATTCCAAAGTACTTTTCCAAAGTAATTAATTGCAGATCCTTGTTGCTTTCCTTTCTTTAATCTTCTAGACTTTTAGAAAGGTGTCTGCTGGTTCTGCCTTGCTGTCTCTCAGATCAATTGCTCTCCTGCGTCGTCTCACTCTGCTTTGCTTGTGTACAATATCCAGTGAAGTGAGAAACTGAAGTCTCCTGGAGCCCTCGGCATCACCAGGGCACTGCTAATTTTCTACTTTCTTCCTTCGTTCTTGTGAACAACTCATATTTAACAGGCATCAAGCAGCTTAGTAGATCTTTAGTACTTTCCTGTTAAGGATCTGAAAAGGCTGTTTGTTTAAAAATCCACTACAGATTTGTGTTTTTGACTCCAAATTGTTTGAACAAAACTATTTTGTTGGAATAGTTTAACGTCTGACATAGTGGGGATTGGACAGTATTATTGTCTCTGTATTTGGTTTGGTAGATGGTGACAGAAGGGGAAAAATGTAGAAAGGAATAGATTGGAGTCTGATAAATAGCTTACTAGTTGGGCTGAGTCTATAGAGGAGGTGATTTGGTTGTCTGAGCTGTATTAGGATTCCAGGATTCTGTTGTAGCAAGTGGTGTGTTTGGGTGGACAGCAAGAAAAGGCAGGTGGCAAATAAGTTGCAATGTGCTTCTCTTACCTGCAAGACTCAGAGTGTCTTTCTTTTCTCTTGGTGTGATAGGCAATTACTTAAGAGAATAAAGTAGAGTAATGCAGCCAGAATTAGAATAAAGCTTGTGTTTTGCCCGGTGAAAATAAGGACTGTGGAAGGTATGGCACTAAATCACTTGCTGAGGTATTGCCTGAGAAAATATCACACAAAAATATTGAGATATCCTTGGCTTAGGTTTTCTTTGACAGAAAGATGGAAGATATATTTTCAAGTGACAGTTTGTTTATTCGCATTTTGGATGGCCAGGCACCTGAGGGCAGAGATGTTTTGGCACCAGTCATAAATACTTAGATATGGCTCCTCATCCTCAAAAGTGTGTGTGTTTAATACATTTCTATTTTTCTTCTCTCAACGGGCTGTGGCTTTTGGTTTTTCTTATAAGGTTGTGCTTAATCCACTTTTTCTTTTTATCCTGGTTATTTTTTACTTGTGAGGAAGAAATTGTTATTGAAATTGTTATCCTTGTTATTTCCATGCCTTTGGAACTTTCTGTCTTGAACAGTCAAACACCAGGCTCTATAGAGAACTTTGCATTCAGCTGAGTGCAATTAGGAACTTTCCAAAGCCTCTGTACCTGTGGGAAAGTATTCGTACACTTGAGGACAGAATACTTTGCACAATGTTGTGTCACAATGATGTAGTAAAACTGTGTTTGCAAAAATAAGTATCTTTTTTTTTTCCTTATTAATTCTATAGATACTACAGTCTAAGCATTACATTTGAATTGTGTTGATTGAACTCTTTTTTTTCTGTGAGCAAGGATTGAGTGAGGCCTGGGGAGAGTTAAAGCAAAGAGAATTAGCTAGTGCAGAAAACAGATTAGGTTACTAATGCTTTAATTAGTAGAATTTAGAATATGTTAAGCTATACAATTGTAGCATTGGAAGCATGCAACAAGTATCTGATAGAAGTAACTGCTTTGTTTAGTAGGGTGTTTAGTCTCATCGGTTTAAGGCATGAGTATTTTGATTTCTCTTATCAAGCACAACTGCATCAAAAGGAAAAGCCCTGTGGAAAATAAAACTGAATAAAATGAGCTCTGACACTGAACTTAGTGGTATTTCTGTGATTGTGATTTCATGTATTCAAATTGATGCAGGAACCCTGAATACTTAAAAATAAAACATAAACAAACTGATACTTACAGATATTCTAAGTCTCTTGGAGTCTTGCTTCAAGACATAAAAGCGGGTAAGTTCCCGATTAACAAAAAGTTTTTGTTTGTTCATTTAAATGTGACTGCTACATTTCTCTTTGAAATGTTATATTTTGTTATCTCAGTTTTTTAATGTGGTTTTCTCTCTGAATATCTAAAATGAGAAATTGCTATAGTAATGTTTCAGATTAGTTGGAGTTGTTGTGTCTGTGTTTCAGTAAGGAAAATGGATGGAATTGGAAGTTATGGCTAAGTTGCATGCAGATCTGAATTTTCTTTGGGTTAGTAAGTAATATTACGTATTATCTTTCAAATATTTTTTAGTGTGTTTCTTTTTTTTCCTCTGGTTTTCCTTTTTTTTCCTTTAAGTTTTTTGTTTTAAATAACAACATCTTTCAGAGTTTTAATCAGAGTTAAGGTTATGTGGTAGTAAAGCCTTTTATACTTACTTGATAAGAGTGGTAGATATACCATATGGTAGCTGCCTGTGTCTGTTCAGCTACTGGAATTCTGAACGTAGCCAGGTAAACTTAATATATATATTGTCATTTAGAATCACTAACTAGATTCTTAAACAAACAGTTTCTTTTAAAGAGATGTGTGTATTTACATAGGTAGTCTGAACCTTCCAGGCTGTTAGGAACATCTGTTTCTAAATTGGTGAATGGAGGTGTTGTTTGGTTAAGGCAGATAATTAGCTAATATTTAAGTAACTAAGTTAGCAGCTTGGACAGCACTAATAGTCCTTTGTCAGAATTCAGCCTCATTCAGGCTCAGGTCTCACACTTATCTTGGCCCATATTCATACTTACCTCCAGAAGGCATCACATGAACCCCACAGCACACTTGGCAAACACAGACATTTTCCAGCATACCTGTTACTAAGCATATTTGTGTCTCTAACATGGCATCAGAGGATGACAGGGCAGGAAAAAAAACATTCAAAAAGGGAATGTAATTCCTCAAACATAATTCTTTAGCTGCTGTGCTTTTGTCACTTGTTTTAGAAGAGGAATAGTATTCTGAGCTCAGCACAGCATCTTTGTTCTTTTAAAAGGTTTCAGTTTCTAGGCAGAGTATAATGAGCCCAGATTTGATGGCAAACTTGGAGGGAAAAAAAGCAATGTTGGGTGGATGTTTGTTATAGGATGGCTTTCTCTAGCTGTCTGGTTTGCATTTGCCTGAACAGACTTCAACTCTGTCCTGCAGCCAGCCAGTAGAGGGTAGTATGTTCATGGGGACACTGCATTGTCTGAGTCTTCTGTCACTGATGTAGCTCACAAAACAGACTGGCTTGATTCAGTGATCTTTTGAAGCCATCTAATAAACCCCTAAACACCAGAGATGAGTTGCTGAGACATAATGGTTTATCTGAAAGTCTGAGTTAGTCATGCAGTGACTCTCACCAGAACTTCTGGGGGAAAAAGCTTGTTGGAAGCAGAAATTGATTATGGATTCTCGATTCTGGCGACGACTGTGATTGTTGTACTCCCATTCCATAACAAATGAAATAAAAATTGATCTGATAAGTCTCATCTGCCTCACTTTTTCTCTCTCTCTCTCTCTCTCTCTCTCTCTCTTAGTGTTGGACTTTGCCTTTACCAGCTGGCTGCTGCCATGGATATACCAATCTTCATACTTGCGGGGCTCCTTGTGCATTGCGTGTTCTTGGTCTCCATTTTTGACATCTACTTCAGCTCTCCCCTTGTCCATGGAATGACTCCTCAGCAGACTCCACTGCCACCTCCAGCAAAACGTCTTGTACTTTTTGTTGCCGATGGCCTGCGGGCAGATTCTCTGTATGAGCTGGACAGCAGTGGCACACCCCGGGCACCTTACCTGCGGTGAGTCCCAAACTCTCCCGAGCCACAAGGTTTTGCTCCTGGAGGCAGCTCTAGGCAATGTTGAAAAGAGAGCAAGAAGAACAACAATTGTGGTTGCTTGAGTACTGCCTTCCCTCTGCCTTCAACATAACAAACTTTGCAGTGTTACACTCTGCAGGAATGGATGAGTTTGGGTTGGTGTGCCTTGTCAGGAAAGCTGCTAAAACAGGGACAGTGTAAATTGAGTCCATACTGTCCCCTGAACACCACAGATATCCAGTAACTGAGAGGGGTGTGAACTTTCTCAGTCCTCATCAGCATGGTATCAGTTCTGAAGCCTGGCAGTCTCTAATTTAAACTGCTTACTAGATGCTCAGTTTAAGAGCAGCAGTTCATTAACGTGCTTGTCTTCTAATTCTAAGCTGCTGATGAAACTTTTTAAGGAGTGATTAAAAGAGATGTCTTGATTGTATCTAACAGCAGGCTGCCACTTCCTCTTTGTTCCACTCTTCCTGCATGTGTGACCCTGCTGCCTCCCTTGTACTCTCTACAGTGTGTCTAATTGCTGTGATTTAGTTTAAGGCTGTGAAAAAGTAATTCTGCCAAGAAATGTTTAAAGTCATATCCTCGTGTGCTTAGAACTAATTTTCATTAACTTTCCCTGTTTCCTTATATTAAGATAATTATTTGATCATAAGACAATTAATTTCCTTGACTGAAAAAAAAAGACAGTATTAAATAAGAATACTTTTGTTTGATAGCATTGGTCTGGCTTGACTGTTAGAGCAAACCCAAATAATCAGTCATCTGAAGCTCTCAGGGCTTTTGCAGTCCACTACTGCAAAAGTAGTACAAAAATGTGAGGAGTCCTTGCTACAGTGCTTGCCAGCCCATAGGGGCTTACTCGTACCTGCTTCTGCTGCTGTTACAGTTTCTGTAAGGTGCTGTCTGCTGCTGGCAGGTGTCTGCCACATCAGTGTGAGTTTAGCATGTCAACTTCACACTTAGTTCAGAGCAGTTTCTTTTCTTAGCAGTAATACTGTTGGTCTTTTGCATCAGCAACCGAGACCATCAAGGTGTGAGTGCTGCAATAGCCCCATCACTAGAAGTGGTGAGTAGTGGCCAAGACAGAGTTATAATCAGTATTTTTTTCACAAAGTTATTTGAGTTTTTAAGTTTCAGCCATTCAGCATTATCATTCCTATCTAGAAGAGAGTTAAACTATGTATTAGCTTGTTTACTGATGGAAAATTGGCACTTTTGCTGTCTCTGCTTTAACTTGTTTGTGGAGTTAGGGACTTTCTATTTCGAAGTTTGTAGAAGTAAAGCATTGTCACCTGTGGTGAAAGGACATGGGTGAATGGGAGGGAAGAGCTGCCTTGTAACAGGCAAAGATGCAGGTACATTACTCAGTGGAAGAAAATGCCAGTAGAGTGTGAAGTGCATCTGTAATTCTCTCATCTCTCATTCTGCATAGAAGTAGATATATGTGTGAGAGTGTATATGTAAGAGATGATGAACAGAAAAAACATGCAGCATGTTGTGCCTTCTGAAATGTGGAGGGTCAGGCAGCCCAGAGCATATCTTCAGATCTACTGCATGAGCTACCACAATTTTGAAGCAACAGGCTCAGTGTTTTGTCCCTGAACCTTTGAACTACACAACTTCCATAAGCTGATTTTGTAAACTGGATGACAAGATCAGGTGTTAGTTTCTGGAAGTGTTTATTTTTTTGATTCTGCCAATTTTTTGCTGCCTGAATATTCCTTTTTCAATAATATTAACTCAAAGTATATGCAATTTAATATACACTTTACTCTTTTCTGTGTTCATTCCTAAGTTACAAGTGTTCAGTCCCTCCCCCACTTTATAGTAGTGGGCAATGTAACAGCCAGGTTACTTGTCTTTTCCAAGTGGAATACTTGGGGAACTACTACATTGTTAATGAGGAAAAATTATATTTAAATGAGCAAGAACCATTCTTGTAGCACTGTGCTATTAAAAGAAGCAAAAAGTTTTAGTAGGTATGTGGAATTAAAAATAAATATGCATTAGGCTTGAAGCAGATTGTTGAATAATATATGTATACCAAGTACCTGGTCTTTTACAATATTCTTGAAAAATCCAGTTTTTGGAAGTGTTGTGATAGCTGTGAGGCCTAGTTAAGTGGTCTGAATTGCTGTGATGGTGATTTCAGGGAAGATATTTTCTTCCTTGCCTGTCATGTTGCAGCCATATTACTATATCATATTAATATTCATCGTAGTTATTATGGGTAGCTAATGTTTATACTGTCATGGAAATTATTTTTTTTTAGTCATTCACATAATTCAAATGAATTCTAAGTAGGTAAATGACAATATCTGGCTATATTATTTCTGCCTGGTATGTGTTATTGTTGACTTCAGATCCTGAAGTCATCCTATTGTTGAAAACAGCCCCAGAAATGCAAAGGTAAAGAATTAGTTTCCAATTCAATAGAAATTAATTCTAATTAAAACAATTTCCTACCTGTTGTTACAATGAATTATGAGGAGAGCTGCAAGAATTTTGTATTTATTATAAATCTTTATGAATGTTAGTGTAATACATCCTGATCAGTCTTTATGAGAACTTTAACTAATACATAAATCCTTTCTTCAAATTAGTGCTTTTTACAGTACAACTTGCATTAACTCCTAGCTGAGATGAGAACTAGGAATAACATGTTAGAATGTCACTGTAATATTTGGGCTATTCCAAGTAGTTCTGTGAGCTTTCAAGTGACTCTGAGAATGTTGGGTCTAAGATGGGTTTTAAAAACCCCAATAAATTGTGAATGCTGCAAGCTTAGAGTCAAGCCTGAAATTTTAGGTTGTTTAAAAGCATGAACTTAGAATTCACTTGGGCTAAAACACATGTGATAAAACCATACTGAATTTGGTAGCTCATATAATGAATGACAAAATTATAATTTCCTGGTAACATGACTGTTAAAAACTGCTTTGAATTTATTCAGAAGATTCTGCTGTTTTTTCCCTATAAGGGAAATCCCTATAAGGTAGGTCCTGTTGTGTTTTGTTTTCTTTCTCCCCTTGCTCTGACAGTGAGCAGTGAATCTTTCTCTTCTTCCAGAAGATGGAGACAAGAAAACAGCATATGGTAACACTCACCTCTTGCTTCCTGACAGGCTCTGGCTGTTCGGATCTTCAGCAGACAAGAATAGTTTATGAGGCAGTTTCTTATGCTTGGGCTTTGTCCTATGTTTTCTTTGCTTTTTATCTGTTGTAACTATTTATTGTATGTGCATAAACCCTTGACACTTGATATATTTCTGTGTATATGGTGAGAAGGTATTCCCCTTCACTTCGGTGTAATTGCAAAAGATACAAGGTTTACTTAAATTTTCTTCTTGTTGCCAAGATTATTTGCACCTTAGATTTATGTGGGGTTTGAATTTTCTTAGTGTTGGTTTCCAAGATTCAGCACAGATAAAGGCAGACATGGTCACAAGAGCTAATTATATTGAGTGTGTTTAAAGAGTAAGATAAGATTGAACTAGACACTTTCAGGCTAAATGGAAAGAACAAAGAAGAGCAACACCAGGCAGAAACAATCTGTTGGTGAAAAAATGTAAGTTAAAGAGGAAAGCAGCAGAAAAAAATAGCATGTTAATTTTAAGTGTATTGGAACACCAGCTAAAGTCATCTGTTTGCAGTGCTGATGGGCCACAATAGTAATGTGCTCTGTGGGGTGTTATAATATAGAGCTACTTGCAGGTTAATGTTCTGCTTGTTTTACTGCACAGCAGGTGGTAGTGAAAACCTGTTTTAGTTTGGGTTTGGGAGTTTTTTGCATTTCCTGCCTCACTTCTAGCTGTCACTCTTTTTATCTACAATTTGTTGTACTTCAACAAGTCATGAGCATTAACTGCCTTGTATCCTGTTTTTAGGGGTATTCTGGAGAATAATGGCAGCTGGGGAATCTCTCACACCCGGGTCCCCACAGAATCCAGGCCGGGGCACGTTGCACTTATAGCTGGATTTTATGAAGATGTCAGTGCAGTAGCTAAAGGTAGGCTTGTCCTAAAGCTTTGAACGTTGGCCTCCAAAATAAAGTGTTTCAGTGACGTGCTAGGCTTCTAGAGGATTATTGATAAATACCTGCATTGTGGTTTATATGCCAAGATGATATGGAAAATAATAATTTTGGATGGGTTTCCCACTCTTAATATAGCTAGAAAACACCTTACATAAATTAATATTTTGTAGCATGGTTGAATTTAGCACCCTGAGCCTAAAAGCAGAAGTGTCTAACAGCCTCACCTCTTCATGTAACAGAGTTTTTCAATTATCACTTGGGATGTAATAAGAGATGGCTGCATTGGTGTTGCAAAGAAGAAATGAACTGCAGTGTCTCAGCTGAACCATTGCTAGCTTGAGTTGGAGAACTAGGAGCAAAATAAAGCAAAAGCCCCAAGCATGTGTTTTGTCCAGTGCTGTTACTGAGTGTTTGGGGCTTAATTATGCAGAACAACTCTTTGCATTTCTGACTTGGTCTTGTGTGTGCTCCTCTGCCTTTCCCCAGGCTTCCAGGCCTGAGCACTAGTTATGTGTGTTGGTGTTGGTTAGGAGAGGTGAGGGGAATTACTTGGTCTTGTCAATGTTGCTAATGAAAAGATTCTTCCTTCTGACAACCACTACAAATGCAGGATTGGCAGGAATACCTGGTTAAGAACATCTCTTTATTTCTGTCAATTGCCTTTTCATGAAAACAGAAAATCTTGAAGGTTTTATTGTGAGGAAGTGCAACATCACTGCTGGAAATATAAGTGTGCAGCTTATTGCCTGAAATGCCAAAAGCTGAGTTCAGACAACAGGAGATGCAGAATTCAGGAAAATTTTAGTTGTTTAGAAGGTAAACCAGCTGTGTGCTTTGCCTGTTTGAAACCCTGCATAATGAGATTTGCCTAGGTTTTCAGTTCGCTTATTAATGAACGGGAGACTAATTATAATAGATGTTGAAATGGAATTAAAATCAAGGTTTGCAAATTGGAGTTCATTGTGAAATAGTATGTTGTGGGGTTTTTAAAAAAAAAACCCACAACATTTTGCATGGACTATCAATTTTGGCGGTCAATGAGATCTTCTGGCAATGCCATTTAAATGCAGCTGTGTTTGTTTAACAGGATGGAAGGAGAATCCAGTGGAATTTGACTCTGTTTTCAATGAAAGTAAATATACCTGGAGCTGGGGAAGTCCAGATATTTTGCCAATGTTTGCAAAAGGTAAGGCTTAATTTTATGAATCTTTAACGTGTAGTTATCAGGTAGTAAAATAGAGACACTTTGAATTTTTGTGTTAGAGAAGAAGATGAAAAAACTATTTTCAGCTTGTGTATTTCTTATACTTGATTTCTAATTTGTGAAATGAAGATGGGATGGAGGAAAAGAACCAAGCTTTTAATGAGGATATCCCTATTTATTACTCATACATCTAAATAGGCCTTAGGTAATTCTGTCAGTATACTAAAGGAAGCCCACCTTTAGTTATAAGGACCTAGTATTTTTAAATTTGTTGAGGCTTAAAGCTCTTGTTTTGCAAGCGTGGAGTTGGGATTGTTCTTCCTGTGCCTGTAGCTCCCAATGAACTGGGAGATAGAACTGCAGCCATGCCTTTTCAGTGTCAGAGCTGAAGAAGTAGCTTATTGTGGGTTATCCTGCTTCTACTCAGAACATTAATAGGTAAAGGGAAGAACTGTATGCAAGTAAAAACTTCATGTTTTTTTACTATTCCTGAAGCTGAGATCTTATGCCCATGGTGTGTGGTGTGTTAAAGTTTTGTTAGCCCAGTGCAACTGGTATTTGAGTATGCAGTGATTGCTGAGCAACACTTCAAATGTTTAAAGGTTCTCCAAGTTTAATATTGCTGTTTCCTTGATGAATGAGTGCATATACACCCTTTCACATAATCTCAGAATAAAAAGGCTCGAGTGAAAAGGGGACAAGCTAAGGGCAAATGCTGCTGTTCCGTTCTAGGCATTGATATTGACAAGTAAGAAAAAATGGGATAGGCAGGATAGGAGTGGAATGTAATATTGGTTTAGAAAAATGATACATCGTATTTCTCATGATGGTTCTTGAACTTTTTCTGAACTCATGTCTCTTCCCCCTCACATCCTGACATTCCCCCCCCACGCCCCTCTTTTCTGTTCTTTGCTTAAGCCTCATAAATTTATGATGAGCTGTAAAAATAGCTCCTGATGATTTCCCATGACCTCAGATTACAGCTTGTATTTGGAAATAGTGTGGTGGTGGCTGGGGAGAGGGGAAAGGTAGTTGCCCTTGCACAGATTATTTGTGTTTTTAGGGATATGTTCTTGGGAAGATACTTGGGGAATTCAAGAATTTCCCAGAGCCCTGTTCTTCTACTGGTTTTGTTTGAATAAGAAGATAAGCAGAGGACTTGGGAGCAGCTTTGATGTTATCTGAAGAGATGTGCAAGGATAATACTCTCTGTATGGCTTGTTAGTGGTATCAACAATGCAGCTTCCTTTTGGGGGGGGGCAGGGCGTGAAATCCCCCAAAGTTGACCAAGTTTAAGTGTAGCCATGTATCTGAGAAGTAGATGCTGTGTCAGAAAATGAATCATAGTTTCTCATGGTAGAAAGACAGATTAACTTCTTTGAGTTAGAAAAAGATAGTTTCCTTTCTTTCAAAGGTGAAGTTTTGTAGTACGGAAGGGAAAGGAATTAAGTGTTTGTTCTTTATCTTTGCTGTTACAAAAAAGCCAAGCAGGAGATAGAGAGAAATTAAGCTATGCGCCCCTTCCTTTTCGTGTTGCAAATTAGTGAGGACACAGGACTCTGTGTCATGCCAAATGTTCAGAATTTTACTGTTTCACCACTTGCATTGGATGATATATAAAGGCTATGTGGCACCTGTCGCTTTTTGGGAAGGATACAAAAATCCTTTATTTTCCTGCCATTGTCAGTTTTCTCTAAGTACTTTTCTTGTAATAAAATAAATAGTTCAAGAAAATGGTTGAGAGTTCTGTAAGGAAGTAAGAAAATACACTCACAGAATTTTTAAAATATCAAAATAGATATACATGAAATGTAAATTTGTCAAAGTTTTAATGACTGTGTAATTAGTGTTTCAGTCAGAGAACATGTCTGAAGTACCGTTGTATCTTGAGCAGGATTAAAAGGTATTTGTTTCTAATAGTTAAACTCATTTAATATACACAAATTCACTATGCTGATTTTAACCTTATTTTCTGTGAGGTTTTTAGATTATAACCTTGAAATTATCTTAAGGAAAGTGTTGGCATACTGTTGTCTGCCCCCTCAAACAACAGAAATAAAATAATATTTTCTTACATTTTGCATATTATAATTTTTATTTAAAAAAAAAGAGAAACTGTTTTTTATAAACTATGCAGGCGCTTCAAAACTTTCCTGGTATGACTTCATTTTGCCACTATTTCTCTTTATAGCAGTGCGGGATTGGGTGGATTGTTTTGCTTTGCTTTGGTAGAAATTAGAAATGGATAAGTGGTAGAAATGTTCCTTCACTTGTTTTGCAAACCATGTGCTGTCATTTGGCTTCTTTGGTGTGACACTTCTCAAGGAAGGACTTCTCAAGTTTTCTGTGATGCTGTGGAAAAGCACTACAGCATTCCATCCTCTTAGACTATCAGTCATCCTGGCAGTGATGGACAGGCCTTATTTCTTCTTTTGAACTCATTTGTCCACCAATTGGAACTCCTAAAATCACTTTTTAATTCCTGGCAGTATTTTCTTCCTTTTCTTTTGGACTGAGAATTGCAGTGAGTGTTCTGTGTTATAAGTAGTAGTAACATCTCCAGGGGCACAGGGGAGAGCTGCACCAGAAAATCTGTGCCAGCTTTCATCTTCCTGGCCTGAAATACCTGCATCCTTTTGTGTGGGTTTCTACATAATCTTGGTTAAGCAGCTCCCTTATACTGGCATGTTAGTTCATTCACAAGCCTGGAAGCTTACACAGCTGCATTATATAATCATGACATCCAGCAAAGTGGATATATTCTCTGTGGTCATCAACTGATTGAAGAACATTTTCCCCTCTGGGAGTTTACATAGTCACAGTATAAATGGCACCCCTGAGCTGTAACAGCTCTGCCATTGACTGAATTATTTAATTAAACTTCACCTAGCTTCAAATCTTTTCAGGACTTCTGAAGCTTAATTTCTTCCCAGTCTTTGTCTTCCCCCTGCCCCCTCCCTTCTCTGCTTTGATCCCTTGACAGTGAGTAGAGAATGAATTTGCCTTGTCTGGATGCTGTGTTTGCACATCAGTGGCCCTTGTGTTGTACTTAGTGATGAACATAGTTCAGTAGTTCTCCCTTTTCTGTTTTGGATGCATGTTTTAAAGATGCAGACTTTGAATATTGTCTCCTGAAGTTGTCCACTGGGCTTTTGATAGCTAGAATTGATAGACAGTAACCCTCCTGATGTCTTTGTTATATGTGACATATGATGTTTTCCTGTGGAAAAGACCTCATTGATAAGGCATTGTCTTGTATGATTCATTTGAAAAGCCAAGAGCTGAATATATTTTTCTTAAACAGCCTGCCCCCAAAACACATTTTCAAATGAGACTATGAATATGTATCTTCCTTGGTTAGAAGTTTCTCAGTGAAATTCTTTGTTTCAAAACCAAATTCTGTTTAATTTGCTTAAACTGGTATTTGGTTTTCTCCTATCTGTTTTTCCATATTTTGTTTCCTTGCCTGAGTGTACTGGATAACATTGTTTTTCATTCATCTGAGGTGCTGATAAGCTAATGAGGTAATATGGTATCCAGGCTTCAAAAAAAGGATTAATTATAGGAAAGTTTAAAATAAGGAGAACATTTCTTTGACTTCTTTTAGGACCATCATTCTTGGAAGGTTTCTACTCCTATGCATGAAAGTATTTTTTGACTATGAGGAAATAAAAAAATCTTGTATCTCATATGCCGTTTATATTGTTTTTGCAGGTGCTACTGGAGATCATGTTTATACATTTTGTTATGCAGCAGAAAGTGAAGACTTTGGAGCAGAAGATGCAGCCAAGCTTGACATATGGGTTTTTGATCATGTTAAGGTGAGCAGAGAATCTTTTTATGCTACCTGTTTATAAAAAGTACAGTGGAATGTTAACTTTGTCATAGAACACGTTAATACTTTATCATAGGACTAGAAAGTAAGAAAGTTTTGAAAGACCTGTTACTTGGCATGAGTAAAAATTTCTTGAATCAACTTTCATGACAAGTGTAATAGATGCTTAAAGGAAATATTTGTCATTCAATGCTAATTAAAAAACACTAATAAAAGTACCCTTTAAAAACATTCTTGGGCTTTTCTTTGTTTTGTTTGCCTATAATGTTAAACCCATTTTGGAGTACTACAGACTCTTTAAGATCTTGAATGCAATTAGTTAAGGATTTTATAACAGGCATAACAGCATGAAGGCAGAAATGATAAGCCTTCATTATGAAAGCAAAATGGGCAATGTTATTGACTTATTTTTTGTCAAGCTTGTACCCTGACTGTAATTGTTCCGTGTAGCTGGCTGATTGATGTAGCTGGCTTCTGATTTTCTGCCGTGGTTCACACTATGCTGTAGCTGCCAGAGGAGTCATGGTTTGTTTTGAGGGACAGGGTGGGACACAAAGGTAGTTCAGGCCCTGGAGCTGTAGAATTTGTTGATGTGGTGCTCTGCTCAGCTGACTTGGTCAGTGCTGGTTCATGACTGTTTTCTGTGACACTGTCATCGTAAACGCTAATAGTCCAAGGCACTTGATTTCTGATCATTCATTAATTCCTGTATTTATCTTATTCCATGCCAGCTCACTAGTTCTGCATTAAAAAATGCTGGTAGTTGGCATTGGTGTATAAATCTGTATCACTGAAGCAATTAAGTGAGTTACTTTCTGGATTTCATAACAATGTTAATTGCATTTAAGACTTAAAACTTTTTCCACAAGATCTCTGGGCTCTATGCATTAGTGTTAGCTAATCAGCATAAATCAAATCGAACAAAATATAAAACAAAATATATCAATAAACCAAATCATCATCTCTTTAGGAAGTGACGGGTGGTTCTGCTTTAAACACTGGCATAGGGTGGAAAAGTTCACTATAGTTTGCTAATTTTCAAAGGGAGTGTTTTTCTGAGTTTGCAGGTGAAAAGATGTTTTTTCTATGTGCCGTCCTCTCCCTGAATGTGCACTTGTGCCATGTTGTGTGTTGTAATGCATGTGAATAATACAAATCAAATTAGGCTGTCAGTTACACTTGAATAGCTGTTGTCATAAAGTTGCACCCTGCTGTAATTTGGAGCTGCACAATTATGTGAGGGTGGTACTACCTTTCTTTTGCTTCAGAACACCTAATGGCATTTATCCTTTCAAGCTATAATGATATGTTTAAAATATATGTCATTACTGATTACTTTTTCCTTGGAGCCAGCACCATTATTTTTAAGACTTATTTTGCCCATCTAAATTCCATCCTGTGAATGGATAGGACTTGATTGACTGGCATAAGCCACACATTCCATTAATCATCTCTTCAATTACACATCAACAGTTGCTTCAGGAGTGTGAAAACTTGAGGCTTAATGAAACTGAGGTCACTCTGCTATTATAGCTCAAACAACTTTCAGCTGTGCTAGTGAGATTACATATAAGCAGAAATGGCAGTATGCTGGAATCTAAATTCTGCTTTGCCTACACTTTTTTTTCTTCTTTGTGTTTTATCTCAAGTATTTAACAATATGATATTTAACTTATATGTTGGCCAGCATAGTCCCTGGATTTCTGCCTCTTTGGGAAGCAAAAGACACTAAGTGTACTCCCTCTCTACTGTGTAGCCCACAGGTCCCAAGTATCGTGGGGGCCACTTGTGCCTTCCTCTGCCCCAAAAATTGATGGGGATAAAATGAAAAATGGCTACTCATGTTTGGGCTGCCAGTGCTGGCACTCTGCAATTGCTTGTTCTCTTTTAAAATGCTAACTAATGGTAAATTTATCAGGAGATGGGAAACTCTGACTACTTTTTATTTGTATCTTTGCTTAAATCATGAGTGGAAGAAAAATGTATGGTACTTGATATTTTTTGTCCTGTCTCTTTGTGATACAAGGTGATTTTAACCCTTTCTTGGGACAGAAAGACTAGGCTGTGTGGGTTTTTTATCTTCAGCATCATGAAAACTCAGCAATTTTAATGTGCGGTAGTAACTTGGGAGTGGTTTGGAGTTCCAAATAGGCATGGAGTTGATTGACTGGTTTTTATTCTGGGTTTTGGGTTGTTTGGGGTTTTTTTTTTTGTGTGTTTGGTGGTTTTTTTTAAGAAGCTTTCAAAATAATGAAGGGATGGGGTTTAAACTACTGTGGTGTGGCTCAATGATTCTCAGTTAAATAAACTTTACCTAAATCATAGTTTGAGTCTGTGGTAAGAAACTAAGGAGCAAAATACTGGGAGTCTGGATTAAGTAATGGGAAAAAAAAATCCTTCTTGATGCATTTCTGAGTTTTTTTAAATATTTAGTGGAAAATAGTTTTGGAAGATTTAACTCTTTTTGGGGGAGGTCAAAAGTTTAAAATTCCAGAAACTCAGTCCTGGAGAGGAGTTCCAATAGTGGCCTAAGAACAATTTATTGTGATCAAAGGGTAGGATGTGCACAAGATACTCAGTTAATGTCTTCTCACTGAAAAGGACATATATATACAGGTGGCAAAAGATTGTGGTTTTTTTTCCTTTATTCTTTTCTTATTTTGAACACAGTACTCTGTTCTTCCTTTTTCCCCTTTCTGCTGGACAAAGGCCATCTAAGCCTTCAGACTGTCCCTTCTGTGCAGGGTGGTGGCCAGAGTCCAGAACTGAATTATATTAAACTTTGAAGCTCTGCAGACAGTGCTGGGACCGGATGTTTATTTGTGCTGGTGGATTTCAATACAGATAGCTCTGCTCTAATTTGCAGTACAATGGTTTTATGATTTATTTTAAATGTGTTAGTGTCTTGTGCATGATCATGCTCAACAGATCTAAACCTGGCATATATGTTTAGCCTGCCTTTGTCCTTTTGTTTTACATCTGAAAACTGGCATAACTACTTGAACTCTCCCATCAGCACCAATCAGTGTGCACAGCTTTAATCAGCCAATTAAATTAAGTTGTCCTAGATTATGCACTAAGGAGCTTTGTGGAAGGAAGAGGTTTGTTTGTTCTCTCTGCTTGTACATACAGTCAACAGCAGTTTATCAGCTCTACTAGAGAGTCATGCTTCCTTGGAAGACTCTGTTTGAGGGAACAAAAGGTCTCCAACTACTTAGATGTTTAACATTTTAAAGTTCATCTTTTCTTCAGACATCTGTAAATAATTTTTTAGACCTTCTAAGTAGTCTTTATTTCTTCTTTGCTTTCTCCCACCTGAGGAGGGAGATGATTGGATCAAGATTTCACATAGTTATAACTAAAATTCTGTTGTAGTAGTTTAATTAGTATCACGTAATAATTAAGTTCACAGCTTGCTGTAAATGTTCTTATGAGGAACTTATTGCTCATCCCATTAAGCTGCCTATCAGTTGTGACCGGTGCATTATTTTGTTGTTAGTCGCCAGAAAATCAGACCAAAGTTGCCAGAATCATTTAAAAAGAAGGCTGGAAGGAAGCTGTAGTGGTCTTGAAGTCCAGCTCTCTGCACGCAGGAGGTTCAGTTAGAGCAGCCTGCTCAGGCCTTGTCCAGTCAAGTTTTGAGCATCTTCAAGGACAAGCCTTTTAACCAACTGTTCCAGTATCTGGCCTAAGTTATGGTTTACAAAATAACTTTTAAAAGTCTCTTTGTCTTACAAATTTTGCACATTCCAAATTGTGACTTTCCCCTTGTCTCATCTCTGAGGCCCTCTGATTAGTCTGGCTCAATCACAAGATTAAGATTCCCTTCACTCTCACAGTAGATGGTTCTGTCCAGCAATGGGACGTCTCCTTAGCTGCTTTTTACTGAGACTGGGAAAACTAAGTGTTGTCGGCCTCTTAGTTGTTTGCTGCTGTCCCTGAAACTTCTTGGTGAGATTCAGCTTACACATACAATGCAGGTAATATTACTGAATAGAGGAAATAAAAGGGAAACAAAAAAGAGTGAGACAGGAAGATATGGTTAAAATACAGTGATGGGTTGGAAACTAGTTTTGAGTAGAGGTAGGACTCAAGTTTTGTGAACGCTGAGTACCAAAAAGAAGAGGCCTTTAGCCGGCTATGAGGAGGTGCAAGGGTACTTCTGGACAAACAGTTCAGCAATGTCCAGAGCAAAGTGAAGTGATTTTTGCCCTTAGTGTGTTTGGTATCCTGCTTGCCAACTCACCACCTTTATCACCCATCACTCCTCGTGGTGAACTTCTTGTTGTTTTTTGGGTTTTTTCAGTAAACCATTTTTTTTAAAAGTTTTGTGGGATAAAGTTTGCTATTTGCTCTGGGAAAAGCCATCACCTCTTAGATTGCATTCATCTTTTGTATTCTTGTTCGTAATTAGCCAGAGTTTAGGCAATGTCTTCTGGCTGCTGCTGCTCTGGCTTACCAGGTGGCTGGGACTGGGAAAATGGGATGCTTTTGGTATGTCATGGGGACTTGTCTGCTGGGAGAGGAGAAGCTCAGGCCCTGCCTTCCGCTGAATGGTTTCTGTTACTTAATCATCCTGTGATAGAAAAATATGGGGCTTCTAATATACATTTTAGGATTTAATTTTGGGAGTTTCCTGTTTGTCTGTTTTGATATGCTATTTCCTTTTATTTCATTAAAATTAAGAAAACAGAGTTTTATTGTATCCTGCAAATTAGTGGTATGCTCTGGAAAGCTTCTTCAGTGTGTGGTCAAATATGTGCAGGTGGACGGATCTCTGTGGGAAATGAAAATCTCCTTAAAAATAATTATAGTGCTATTTAGTGTTATTGGATTTTGTTCTTGTATCTTTATTTAAAATATCTCTGGACTTTGGTCATGATTTTGTTTGGACAAGAACTGAGGCTGAGAGCATGCAAATACTAGTCCATGCAGCTTGTGTGTGTTCAGGGAGTTAGAAAAGTGGAATTGCATACTGCCCTGGTTTCCTGGCATAGCTCACTGTGATACTCTCACTGCCACTTTGGTCTTCCTTTGGGTACAGTGACTTTTGTTTACACAAGGTAGGAACTTTAGGTTTTAAGAGCTCCATCACTTTCCCAGCTGTGTGGTGGACTGCCCTGTCCTTTGGTGGCAGAAATGGTTCATTGCCTCTACTAGCATTTTCCCTGGACTCTTGCATGAAGTTCAAAGACACTCTCACTTATGTTAGTGTACTGAAGGGTTATCTAGATGCTCTTTCAACTAAAACCCTACCCAACTTTGTTTCCTTGGGCAGTGCTCTTACTAAGGAGCTGATGCTGGAATAGCTGTTTGCTTGCATTTTACATTGCTGCAGTGTGGTCTAACACAGAATAGCCATGTCAAGACTCATTCAATCCAAGGGGAAAATCCTCCCCTGGCATCTGCCTCAGGGATGCTTAAGTAGGACATGTGCAAGGCAGATGTATGTTCTGTAGTTCATATATTTACAAAACATGTCATGTTTTGTTCAGTTTTACTTTAGTTTCTGCAAACAAATTGTAGCTTGGTATCTCAGTCCTGCAGAACCTGCTTCCA
The DNA here is from genome assembly GCF_008360975.1 of Lichenostomus cassidix. Classification (NCBI taxonomy): domain Eukaryota; kingdom Metazoa; phylum Chordata; class Aves; order Passeriformes; family Meliphagidae; genus Lichenostomus; species Lichenostomus cassidix. The sequence goes on from NC_139482.1 coordinate 70,382,236, forward strand.
AAGCAAGAGTATTTGAGACCTTTGCTTCCAGTTTAAATTTAGTAAATCAGTAGAAATGTAGAGCCATAAGCGGTACTTGGGAGTGGTTCATCAGTTTGTTTATACAGGATGCAAAGAAGGGATGATGTATTTCTTCCTGTGCAAACTCAAAAAAACCCCAAACAAAATCAAAACAAACCAACAAATAAAAACCCAAGAAAAAAAGTTCCCTGAACAACAAAAGAACACCTCAACTTAAATGTTGTCTTAGATAAGCTGAAATTTTTACTGACCATACTGATAGTAGTTTTCCTCCAAGCAGAAAACTAAGAAGTTATTATTTTTCTTCTTTCTAAACTCCAATCTTACTAGTATTTTGACATGGAAACAACAGTGTTTTAGTTTTAATAAGCTGCTTATCTTTTTCCATTTTACTCAGATTAATATATTAATGGCTTATTCCATACAGAGCTTCTTTAATTCTTCCAGAAGTAATCAAACATTGTTCTCTGCATTGAATGAAGAGAAAGTGGTGCTGTTCCTGCATTTGCTGGGCATAGACACCAATGGACATGCTCATCGGCCAAACTCAAGGTAATTGAGGTATTATGGGTGTCTTTCTTATTAGTTTTAAGTGCGTACAATAACTTTTTTAACAGTGCAATTTATCTAGCCAGAAATAAGACTTGTAGTGTTGGGGGTCATATATGTCACCATGATTGCCTGCATTCTGAACTTTTGGGGTTATTTTGTTTTTTAAGGTCCCATCTGTGGAAATGACAGATTTTGGCTCTATGCAGTATGCCTGGTTATACTCCTGTACTCAAGTCTGATTTTTAGCAGATTGTCTTAGTTATAGCCAACATGTAATCTAGAGGATATGCAGGAAATGCAGTTTTAAACATAAAATGGATATATTTTTCATATACCCTTCTGGTGAAGTGATATTGTTGAGTTTATAGACAGCAGTAAGCTCAGCAATAATGGCTGCAAATTTCAGCATTATGTTTTGGCTTTCCTTAAGACACTTGAACAAAGAGAAGAGTTTAGATAAACAGTTCCATCACCAATTCATCTGAAGTGTGTTATTTGAGAACTTCCTTTTCATTTCTTCATGTCCTGCTTTTCAGGATTTTGTCTTTCTGTTGATCCCTGCATACTTTTAAAATTCTCTGGTTTCCTACACCATTCTAAAGTTTATACTTGCTGTATGTCTAATGCTCATTTATTATGATTTTTTTGAAGACAGAGTTTTTAAACTGACTTTAGCAACAGATAGGAAATTAGTAGTCTGCAAGTTAATCATGGTCACTTTTTCTAAAAATATGCAATTTTTTTCTTTTGACCCACAAACTAGGGTCTCTTCTGATCTATGATTCATCTCAAAACACTGACTGCATGGTGAGATCTTTCTTTGCTATTTAGTTAGCAGCTTAAAGTAATTTTTTGCAACTTACCACTTAGTGTTTGAGCTTTCCAGAATTCCTTTGTTTTGGCATTCTCCTTAACCTGCCTGACAGCTGTGAGTAGTAAAATTACAGTCTTATGTCAAGGACAGGTCAGATTTGAAATATAAATCCATTTGAAACTCTGGTTTCAGTAATCTGCAAACTACTGCAACAATTTAATGTCTCAGTAAGACTCAGAAGGGGAGAGATTTTACATCTAGGAAGACTTTTGTTAGCTTGATGCTCATTTGAGGTTAAAGCTGTCTATACTCAAAGGACTGGGCTTTATGACCATGGATAACTTACTTTATACCAAATTTGTGAGCCACCTTGAATGTAATGCTTTTTTCCTATTTTTCAAGGGAATACCAGGAGAATATTAAACAAGTTGATGAGGGTGTGAAAGAAATTGCATCCATGATTGACAATTTCTACAGAAATGATGGAAAAACTGCATTTATTTTAACTTCTGACCATGGAATGACAGACTGGGGTGAGTCTTTTTAAATGTTGAGTCAGCTGAGTTTATGGGCATCTGCTGTATGATTAGAGAGCTTTGTCCCATGAGCAGCTTTGGAACCCCTGTTTTGATTTGGTATCCTAAGTGTTGCTTGTGTATGAAAACCCATGCAAATTGCTGTGATAGCTGCATTCCATATCTGGACAGAATAAAGACACGTAGGTAAAGCTTAATTTCTTTGGTGACTGCTAGTAGGGATAGAAAAATCTCTGCAGAAAAACTACCTCAAGCAGGAGGAGATTATTTGTGTTATTTGGCTGCCAGCAGCAAATTTGGTCTTGTTCCAGCCCATCTGGGAGATACAGTTTTCACTTTAATGCTCTAAAGCACCTGGAAAAGGTGGGAAATCTGTCTGGGAACTGGTGAAAAAACTTTACAGGGAGAGGTTGTGTGGGAGGTATAGAATCTTTTTGCTTGTTTTCGCATTTTAAGCACAGCAGAAAGGATGGGACTGCTGTGTGATCTTTCTAGAGGGGACTGGTGCTAGAGACAAGTGAAGGAGCTGAGAGAACAGAGACAAGAGTGAGGCAGGGGCCAACCATGCCAATACCCACAGAGTATTGTGAAGGGCATGGCCACAGGGGCCAAATGCTTTGAGGGCAGATAAGAAGAAGAGTTTACAGTGGTAAGCTCATTTAGACATTTTTTCCCTACTTGTTTTTTTTCCAGAATCTTAAGAAAACTCCTGTCCTTGTGTGCAGCCAGTGAAAGTGATAAGTCTCTCTTCCAATGCTGAGCATTTGCAGCTACTAACTGTGATACTTCTGAACCAAGGCTGCTCCAGGCATGGTTGTGGCAAAACAACAGTCAGCATCTTATTCTGTGTGTGAAATCCTGAAGTTTTTCGATTGAAGGCTTGCAGATCTTTTCTGTCAACAGAGATGACAAAAATATTTGTGTATTTATTCAAAATCAGCCTCATTACCATCTGCTCATTTGCAAAATAGTCTATTTTGAATATTATTTACTGTTGAGCTGACTGCCACTTGTGATAAAATTTTAATTCTGCTCTCCTGCTATGTTTCAAGAAAGCATTTCATAAATTTTTTAATAAGGAAGGTGTGTGTGTGTGTATATACATATACATATATATTTATATATATGATCATAGGGCTCTCAGGAGGTCCAACCACCTATTCAAGGCAGAATTAGCTTTGGAATCACACACAGATGCTAGAGCTTTATTCAGCATGGCCTTTAAAACCTCAAAGGGATGGACCCTATGCAACCCTTTAGGGCAGCCTGCTCTGCTGCTTGCCTGCCTTCATGGAGGGGGGAAAGATTTTCTTTATCTGCCATCTGAACTTCCTTTGTTTCAAATTACTCCTGTTCTGTCATCCTTCTACCATGCACCACAGTGACACCCTAGCTCCATCCTCTCTCAAGCCTCCTTCACAGTGCGATACAATCAGGATGCTCTGCTATGTCCTCCCCAAAGCCATTTTTTCTCCAGGCTGAACAACTCCTAGTCCCTCAGCCTCTCCTCCTTGCCCACAGTGGGGGCAAGTGCTCCTTACTGAGACCATTCCAGATGATGGGTGTCTTTCTGGTACCAGAAGAGCCCAAAAGTGGATCCAATGTCTAGAGGTCATCTCACAGGTACTGAGTAGAGGAGGATAATCCCTTCCCTTCCATGCTCCTGTTAACACTGCCTGGGGTGCTGTTGGCCTTCCTCACTGCCGGAGTGAGCTGCAGGGGTGTTCTCATTTTGTACTGGATCCTTTGATGGGGGAATAAAAGGTGATAGGTGTAACTGTTTCAGGCTTTGAGAACCACTGTCTCAGTTTTCTGTCATCTCTGTCTTGAAGGAAAAGCTTGATCTTGTGCCAGAGGTGTTAATAACTTTGAAGTTGACTTTAGTGAGTCCAAGAGCAAACCCAGAGGTGCTGCTCAGGCCCATTGTGAACTGTCTGCAGGATAGTTCAGGAGCTTTAATTTGAGCTGGTAGTATCAGCCCCTGCTGCAGCCTTTCAGTGGTTATTTGCAGGTTGGGATGTGTATCAGTTTTAAAGCAAATTAAACATTGGAAGGACTGGGGGGACCTATTAGGGAAAAGAATATGATCTGAATTAGACATGATTGAAGAAATTGTGGTTGCTTGCAAAAGCCAATGAAGTCACTTGCTTTCACAGTCTGACCCCATGATTTTGTTTTAAATTGATGTCAGATGCAACTGGTGACCACCAACATAGGGGAGTTCCATACCCACCCTCACCTTGGCCACTTGCTCCTGCAACCATCCTGGCACAAGTACTACTGCCTGGTATGCTGGACCACAGAATAGAAAATCAAACAACAGCACCCTTTTCCCCTGAAAAAATCTGTTTGGAGGGTGCTGGGGGGTAGAACCTGGAACTGACCCAGCTGGAAATAATTATTTTTCTTCCCCTCTTGTTATTCAGATCAGGCTGAAACCTGGTTCTTTGTAACAGGGAGTGGATACAGCTGCCTCTCTCAGCTGTATGTGTGTTAAAGTATTCATGGAGGCAGAATCTCAGTGAAATGCTGATGCAGCTGGTGGCTCAGCTAAAATGTAAGCTCACCAAAATATCGCTTTCCTCCTGCAGTAATAAGAATATAACAGATACAAGAAATAATCCCTGGTCTCTGGAAGATGGAGGAAGCTCTTTTCCCAACTTCTGCAAAGAAGAGCAGTTGTTGCTGTTTTTTGAGCCCAGAGAGTCCCACCAAAGACATCAGAAATCTAATTCCCAGACCAGTGTGTTTTTAAGCTTTGGGCTGTTTAAAGTAAGCAAAGTTGGCTCTTCAGCTCTGCCACAGTGATTGTTTAAGGGCAGAATTGGGTATGAGATTGGAAACAGCCTTGATTCTGTACAACAGTGTGCTTTCTCTGTCCGTTGTGTTTATTAAACTATATATTTATACACAGGGAAGAGCATGTGTCTGTGCAAGTACAAGGAAGATGTGCCATCTTGTAGACTCTGCAGTGACCCACATAGGGTTTGTGTAACAAAATCATTCCCTTTGAGGCTGGGTTATCTCACTGCTCTGGTACCTCACCCACTGGGTTCAGTGACCAGCATTTCTTTCAAGCTTGTGTGGCTCCTGCTTTAGTATAACTGCTGCTGAGACATCATGGTTTTCAACCTTCCTGCTTTTGGTGGCTGATGTGTTAATCTGGAGGGAATCAATTTCCCCAGGGAAAAAAGTGATGTTTTATCAGTTTTTAAGCAGTGTACTACTAGACTTTAAAAGCTTAAAAATTAACTTTTATCACTGTAGAAAGGATGACAGTTGCAGTGCATATTGCTTCCTTGGTTTGAAATGGAAGTCTAATTCTTACTCAGAGATCAGTTCTATATGATTTTTTTCACATGTGCCTGATTTTACTGAAATCAGCCATTCCTGGTTCTGCTGAGATGCTCAAGATAAGTGCATGCACATGTTTTGAGCATGTTGAAAGCCTCTGTACATTAAGGCTTTCAAAATACTCTGGCTTTAGTTTCTGAATGTTTAAATTTGGAGGGTTTAATATACAAAGTTCTATCTTTATAGTCTTAAGTGATAGTGATTTCCCCACTTGAAACTCTAATTTAGCCTTTATTGCTACAGGCAAAAAAATAAGCTATGAAGCTGCAATAGGTTGTCTGTAGCAGGCTTTTGGTATGTCTGTAACAAGAACTTAGTACATGTGTGTACATTTTTATTGCATGTAGGTTTTGTTTGGTTTTATATCACGTGTCTTAAAGTTTATACATTTTTTTATTTGGTGTGTCTTAGGATCCCATGGAGCTGGTCATCCTTCAGAAACTTTAACACCACTGATTGTTTGGGGTGCTGGGGTAAATTATCCACAGAAAGTTACATCCCAGTTCTTTGAAGACAATTTTTTGAAAGGTAGGTAAAATATAAAACTGTAGTGTAAGATTCTGGTGGAAATGCAGATGTTTTTAACCATTAAACCTGTTGATCCTCACTAGCTTCTGTTCCATTATAGTAAGTATGATTTGCTTTATGTGGTATGTAAAAAAGAGGTGGCAGGATATGCCTAAGGAAGACACTGCAAAATTGGGTACATAACATTAGTCAGTTTTCTTTCCTAATCACAGAATTGAAAACTTTCTCTCTTTGGTAACAGGAGGTTGTTCATGCTCCTAAAACTTAGTTCCAGAAGAGACTTAATTTTAAGGAAAATTCCCAGAGGTTGAAAGCCATTTGTAAAGAAACACGATATGTTGACAAGTTCAAAGACTCCTTTCTAGCTTCACAGTACAACCCTGTGGACTTTCCAGGGGCTGTCTTGTCTCATTTGCATCCTTGTAGCTGTTGTGGAAATGTAAACAGCTTTTCTCAATGAAAAACTGTGACTCTTCACTGCTATTCCCCCCCCGCCCCGCCCTTTGTAATTTATTTAAGAGTAAACATTTTTTTAAATAATGAATTTTTATTATTTCACATACACAATGTAGTAAACACTGACTTACTGAAATATCAGTGGGGTTAGAGAAATATGTGTGATTAAATTTTTCAAGCTGTTTCTCCTTCATGTGCCCCATTCTTGTAGCCTGCTCTGTTTCTTAAGATGCTTTGAGTCTCGGGTTGTTGCTCACAATCAATGAGGTAATGACTTCCTATTTTATTGGATTGTTTGTCAAGGTACATTAGAGAAAACAGGCAAAAATTACTTCAGCCCTGAGGTTTTAACTCCACCCTGCTCTTGAGAAGGTATCTGGTAACAGATTAAGCAAATGGGACTTTTCAGATATAGAGTGTGCTAACATTTCACTCTTTGTGATTAACTGCTGCTGTAAAATGATGACATTTGTGATAAAATTGAAAATGAGTTGTAGAAAAAAAGTAGAAAGCAGAATAAAATAACTGATCCTGATGTGTGTGAGGGCTGATCTGCTAGACTTTTAAGGACACTTGATGTCTAATGGTTGGTCTGTAATAGCTGAATTTTATATCTGTCAGTTTCCTTGATTCTCAGCAGCTTTAGTACAAACCGCAGCATTTGACTTCAAGTCATGATAATAATGGTTTGAGAGATTTCAAAAAAGATGAGTATTGAGCTGACTCCCAGGTGTGCAATAGGGAAAGCTATTTGTCTCTCCTCTGTTAGGCAGTGTGTATTTTCTTAAAGGAGGACATTTGTCTGCACCCTGCTGTGCCTGCTTCATGTTTTATTTCTGATGGTTAAAAAAATCAGCAAACCAAATAACCACACAAAAAACCAAGCACACCAAAGCAAACATCAGAAACTCCTCCATTTATTTTGGGCTTGCTTTGCAGCTTTGCATCTGTCAAGAATGTTGTTGCTTTGTTTAGACACTAACTCTACAGATTCTTAATTGCCCAGGATGTTCTCTATTGGAGATTTGAGTCTCTCTGAGTATCTTGGGAATTTGAATTTTTATTTGAGTAATAAGCATCTTCTTAAAATGTGACTGTTCTCTCTGTGGTAGTACATCAGAGCTTCTAGTGGATTATGTAGCTTGGAGTAAAGAGAAAATTGTTGAAATGGAACCTGGCACTTGCACAGATCAATACAGTTCAGCTACTCCATTGTTACAATCCCAGATATTTTCGCAAAGTTAACATATAAAAGAAAAGCTGTTTAAAAGAGTTCTCTTGAAATGTTCTTTGAATCTGTCTTTCCTGCTCCATACAACTGCAGCTGTGACTGTGTGCAGGGAAGGAGGGTGTTTTCAAGACTGCTATGTCTCTGATGTATGCAGGTGTCAGGCTTACATTTCTAGTTGCATGTACCAACGATCAAGTTCTTTCATCTATTGACAATCCTTTCTAATTTCTCTGTGTTAAGTGTTTATGGAAATATTGACAGAATGTTTCTAATGCTGACAAACTTCTTACACTCTGTTCTGTGCAAGCAGGCAGTAGGCAGCTCAGTGAATTCTCTTTCTTCGCATTATTGCCATCAAGGGTTCATTCCCCCAAAGGCTGTGCCAACAAGCAGGACTTAGCCTGTCCAGTTTGTCACAGAGAGATTAATGTGCTCCTTGGATGGCCAGAAGGGCACACAGTCTGTTCTGGGGTGACAGCCTTCTCTTCATCAGTTTCTTCACCTGTGCTCTGCCTTCCCTCAGGCCTGCTCATGCAATCCTCTTGGAAAGATTTGTTATGTTAGCCTTGCATCCTGTGGGCAACATGTAGTATTACCCATTTGGCCACTGGTTTGACCCTTCTTCAGAAAGAAACAGAATACGGAACTGCTCTCTTGCTCCTCGCGGACTGATGGTTGGCCCTGGGGTGCAAGCCCAGAGGAGCTTGTGGTTGAGGGCACAACCTCCTGCAGCATCAGGACATGAGGTGGTTGATGACATCTATACACTAACCTGTTTCATAGGGGGCTCAGCCTTCTTTGCCACAGCTGAGGGAGCTAAGGGTACCCTCTACTGGTTTTGCTTCTGTGACGTTTATGTGAGATTCTCTTTGGTTCATGGAGCCTTATGCTCAGCCTCTTTTTGAACTGGCACTTCTCTGCTGTTCCCCTGGACTGTTTGCATCTGACAGCCCAGTGGGCTGCAGTAAAAGCAGGGCAGGATAAAGGCGAAAAAACTCCTGTCAAGTGGGTGGAAGACTGCTGAGTGCTGTACAGGAAACCTAGACAATGAGCTGGATTCATAAATCAGTGTGGGCTGCATGTACTACAGCCAAGGCACCTCACTCCTGGGAGAACAGCATGGACTGGCTGGTCTGTAGATGTCCCCCAGTTCTCAGGAATTCCTCGCTGTCTTATGGCTCCTGGTCCAAAGTAGGTGTCTTCAACTCTGCATTTTGGAATATATGAGTAGGAGACATGGAGGTGAAAAGCTTCTCACAAAGCAAGATGTTTTCTCTAGCAGAGCTACAGCTTCTTCCCACCTTAGGCACATTTTGTGTGTGTATAGACAGTTTTCCAATGATTTTCTTTGGAAAATTGTATTTAAAAGGAAAACAGGGAATTCATTTATATAATAGAAATATGGGTGAGCATCTGTTTCTAGAAATATAAACCCATTTCCTTTTCTGGGAAGTGAAAGGAAGCAAAATTGTTCATTTTGGTGTGAGTTTAACAGAATTCATTATTAATGCTGCTAATACTTCCCCCTGTGTTGCCATGGGAACTCTCTGTAGCTGTCTCCCTCCTGCTAAACTACAAGTCTGCTCTTCAGGGTGCTTCTGGGACCAAATAACAGTGGACCTGTGCTCAGACCCCCAAAGCGAGCAGTGGTATGAACTAATTGCTGAAAATAAGTTTTCTGTATGCAATACCTCAACTGTGTGAAAGAAAAAACCAAAAACAAACCTTGCTAAACTCTGTTTTTGCATAACTCTCCACTCCCAAAGAAAGCAGGCAATTTTCTCTTTATTTCCTCAAAGGCCAGCGTAGAGCAGGAAAATATAATTTTCAACCAGCTTTTTGTATGATGCACCGAAGCTTTAGGGTCTAATGTTTGTGCCATGCTGTACCAGTGCATTTAGGACCTTGGATTAGCCTTTTTTACAAACTATTGAAGAGATTCTATAAATCTCCTAAATCTGAGTTTGACTCTTTTAGTTAGCACAGGAGGTAATACATCACTGTGCTGAAAAAATTAAAAACCTTGGCCTTCCTTCAACTGATCTAGGTCACAATTGCAGGCAGCAATTTATCCTGCTGGATAAAAGAAAATGTGAGCTGAAATGAATGCATTTTGTTGTTTCTGCCTGTTTAGTTCCATCTGTAACACTTCTTGAGCTAGCATCCTAATGTAAAATCATAATTTTCTTTAATACCAACACTTTACAGAAAATGGCAACAAGATATTAAAAGACAACTGAATTACTACTTTTAAATGTGTAGATTAGCTGTTCATGTGCTCTGTTATTTCTTGCAGAATGGAAACTGGAGAACTTGAAGAGGCTTGATGTGAATCAGGTATCAAACATACCTAATTTAATAGTTCATAAATTTTCACTGTAAATTATGAGTTTTGTGTAATGTAAACTAATTTACTAAATTTGAATGAATGATCATACCAATGTACCATTTCCCTAGAAGCAGGAATGCCGTAATATAATAAGGATAAGTTTAAATTGCTTATTGACACGTGACAGCTGCACACAACTTCTTCTGAAGATGCATTATCACATCATTTACTTAAGTGATCCCACACCGCTGTAGGAAGAGTGCAGTATACTGTACTCAGGTCCTCTGAGCTGCTGTCATTGAATCAAAACCGTTTCTTGCTATAGTGTTAAACTGTGGGGTTTTTCATTTGTGACTATGGCCCAACTATGTTGCAATTTAGAGAGCCAATACTGTAAAGGAAGAAAAAAGGGTGGACAACTTATCCTTTGATCCTAAATCAATATGTTTTTTAAATCACGGTGCTTCTGACTTCCTATCATCCTACATAACCAAATATATGAATAACAGACTCCAAACCTACTCAAACAAGGGAAATAATCTCATTCTAGAAGGTTCAAACTGGGAATGTTCTGAATCAACTGCTTTCAGCAAAGCCCTGGTACAAAATGAGAGATTAGTTTTCCTCTCCAGGTTGGTAGGAGTTACAGCAATGCTGCTTTGAGATTGTCTAGAAGAGTCTTGAGTAGTGCTTTGTCCTGCATAGTGGAGTTCCTGCAGACAGAGCTTTTGTCCTCTAGCACATGTGGGACTATGGGTAAAAATAGCAAATGAGACTCCTAATTATCTTTACACTCCAAGCATATTGTTCTCTGCAAACAGTGGTTTGGAGTCTGCCACGTAGATCTGAGGCTGGAGCAATGCCTTTGGTTTCAGTGTAGTTTCTTCAGATTTATGCTGAAGAAACAAAGAATTTTGGTGTGTAATTTTATATTAAAGGAAAATATAAGCCTGGTAAGAGGCAGTGTTTATTATCACAAGTAGAAGGCAATAGTAACTTTCTTTATGAGATGCCTTGGTGTAGATTGAAGGGCCTTTCTTGGGGCTGACTGGACATAAAAAAAGTGCAGAAACTCCCCCTAAAGGGGAGAAGGTGAGTAATCAGCACTGTGGAAGCATGAGATAAGGAATGCTGTGAAGAGCAGTATATCCAGTATACTGCTTAAAAACTGTAAATATGAAATTAGTTCTTTTGGTCATATAAATAGTTATAAAAAGTGGTATGCCTCTCTGAGTGCAGTAAAGGAGGTGCTGAATTCCTGCAAATAAATACTGGGGGGGGAGGGTGTGGGGGGTGTTATATTTGCTTTTTAAACTAAATGTATTTTTTAAGATTTATTAGCAGTGGAGCCTCACATTTTACATCTAATCATGCCATGACTACTGGAAACTAAAACCCAAAAAAACTATAAAGGAGAATTGTATGTTATAACTTGGCAGTATCACATAATTTTCTTTTGCAAATGCAGATATGTTAAAATTAAACTGAATTTATTAGCTCTAGAGGCTGAAACTATGTTAAAATGGGAATGCTTCTGTTTGTACAGGCTGATATAGCACCACTGATGGCTGCCCTTATTGGTGTGCCTTTCCCCCTCAACTCTGTGGTAAGAAGTACAAATGTTTTTCTATGTTAATGAAAATCTGTTCACCATAGAGGAAGAGGTGTTGGGGACAAGACTTGAGGTGTGTGAGGGGAAAGATTACAAATTTGTACAAGTGCTGTAGGGCATGGAGACTGCTTGTAGTTTTAATTTTATGTGTGTATCTTTAGAGTACAAACTTACATCTCTTTAGGTTTTGTATAGGGCTTTCAATTGGAAAGGCAGCTGGTCCTTTGGTAATCTGCAACTTTATACTCTTGAGCTATATAAAAGATTTTTGTCTTTTTTTCTTAGGGATAGTAAAAATGCAATGTGGTTTGAATAACACATGATTTTGATCATGAAAGCTAAGCCTGTAAACAAGCCAGTTCCTGCAATTTAATGTTCAATTATTTCTTGATTAGACGAGTGTACTTTTTTCAGATGTTATCTTGTGCCTCTAATTCAGTGAGCAGTGAGATAGCTTTTTCTTTTAATTTGTCATGTATTATTACATAGTCCAAAAGTTGTCTCATAAATATCTAATTGACAATTAGCGTTTCATTAGTGTGCTTTCATGCTGCTTGTTTCACATATAAAACACCTATTTACAGCATGTTTTTTGAAACATTTCTTCTGGAGGCTCTGCCCCAGTGTCTGTCACCTTGTCCTGCACTCATTGCTGGTTATGTGGGGAAAGCTGTCCAACACAGAGTGGCATGGGAACTGCTCCCTTTCCTACTACAACTGCTGGATTAAGTCATGTCCAGGCAAGGCTTTAGGTGGAAGACTTCTAGGGATTTCAAAAATGGCTTCTGATTAGAGGTTGAGGTTATATTATTTCAGAGTATATAGTTTAATAACAACTTTTGTTATTCATGTTTTTTGCATTCCTGTGGGAGCTGAGATATTGCGAACAGTCCCTGTGATGTTGCAAATCTGTGTGAAAAGAATATTTTCAAAGGAGTTATATGAGTTATTTTAGCAGTAATTTGAAGTATTCTAAGTGCTTATCTGGCCAGCAATTAAGAGAAATTCCTGTTATTTCATTAAATTTTTTTACTTATTATGTGTATTTTTCTTCCTCAGGGAACTCTGCCTCTGGAGTATCTGAACAGTAGTGCTCATTTCAAAGCAGAGAGTATGTTTACCAACGCTGTTCAGATTCTTGAGCAATTTAAGGTACTAAATATATGGTAAAAACCCCCAATTTATTTGAATAAAAGTTGTTGCTATGTGTAAAATAATTATGATGTATCATATACATAGTATGCTAAATTGAAAGTATTAAAATTGAATGCATATTCATTTGATTTAATAGCTCTGAGACTTATCTGAGGAAGTTTGAAATAAACAAGTTTGGTTAGTTTTTTGTAAGGAGAATGAATAATGTTTTTCTTGATTCTTGACAAAAATGCTGATGTTTATTAGTGTTGATGTAAGCCTACTTGCAGTATGTAAGTTAAAATCTGAGTGCTGGTGCTGGAGAAGGGAAATAATACCTTAGCAGTGGGGGCTGGGAGACAAGGCTTTAAATCAGGGTCAGTACACAAGCAGATCAGAAAGGTAATAGGCTCATGTGCATTAAAGAAATTAAATTAATGGCCTAATTAACTTTTAGCTAATGCCCTTATATCTGTTTTGCTTTGCAAGTGTTTGTCTCTGGCTTCTGTGTCTTGATTCATTTAATATTGGATATTACATTATGAGAACACGTGAGTGGTCCAAACAAAAAAGGTTCTGTTTCACTAGGCAGTGGAGTAAGAAACTGTCCAAAATCCTGAAATCACAGTTTTGGCAAGGCATAGAAATTCTCTGAGGGGAAACCATCTTCCACAGATAGAAGCTGAGACACAAAAGAACTGTTGCCTTGTCCAGAAATCCATGTGATGATAATGGAACAATGATCTAGCATGAGATGACCTGCAAGAGATTAGCACCTTCAGCATCTTCTGTTCCTTTGTAAATGCCAGGTTCATAAAGGTGTGGATACCAGGGTGGCAGTGTCAGGAGCAGAATCACTTTCAAAAATATGGTGGAAAGTTAGCATGTAACAGGGAAGGTGACTGGTGGGGTTGGATGTGAAGTTTGAAGCATGCTGACATCACCTCTGCTGTTGGAGGACCTCTGCTTTAAGAATTAAGGATGTGACTCAGAACTTTTTCAGTGAAATTGGTATCTTGGTGATTATTTTAAAAAAGTAGCATTGCTTCTTTCCTTTAAGGTTACTTTTATTCTGTTGTTCTGTAGTGACAGATTAACTTTTTTCTTGCTGTTGGCTTGTTTCTAGCATTGTTTTGGAATGATCCTGCCTGACTTTCCTTTTTGTTTCTTTGCTGAAGCAGAAGTAGTGCACTAGCTTAGACATGCCAAGTGGATATTTACTTTTCCTGTGACTGACTTGACTGACCACAGTTTGTGCCCCCTTGAGATGATGTTGCCTCGGATGGATAGGATCAAATGTGTGGGTTGCTACTTCCAGCTTTCAGGCTTTGGAAGCAGTGTGCCTAGGAAGTTCCTGACTGCATGTTATGCCAACAGTCAGACTTGAGTTAGGCAGCTGCAGGAGGCTTTCAAGATGTTTTGGAGGACCTTGGACAAAGCCGCTCTGATGCCATCAAAACCTTCTATTTTTGTCTGTGTGCAGGTTAACTGATTAAACAGCATTGCTTTGGTGGTGTTTGCTACAGTGTACTGGTTCCTGTCTGGCATAAATGATGCTGGTTTCATTGAAGGAGGTTGTCACTGAAGCCTGGTAGCACTTCTAGCCAAATCTTCCTTTTATTGTGCAAACTGTAGAAGTCATTATGAAAAATCAATGGCTGGAATGTGGTTTATTTACTTTAGAGCAGGTCTGAGTTTCCAGTAACTCAGAGGAGTTCAGCATACTGGAGTATAACACCCAGTTTCATGGACAGTATATTCACAGTGTGATTTTATTCCTTTTCCAAAGTCTTAGAAATCTTCTGTGATTTTTTTGTAGTTTAATTCCTGATACAATTTTTAGGCTTGTTGCAATTTGCGTGTAATGATTTAATGCTCTTTTCTGCAGGTTAAGATGAGTCAGAAAAAGGAAACTACACTGACATTTCTGTTCACACCATTCAAGTAAGTGTCTGTAAAAACAGTATATATTTCACCTGATTGTTTATTTTATCACTCACTTCGGTATGTCAGTGAGCTGCAACAACACATTCAGTCTCTTAAGTATTTTTTTAGATGATAGTGTTTATCTGACTATGAAACTTTGCACTAGAACTCTATGCAATTAGCTGATACTTCTTACCAGAATGTTAAAATAGATTTATTTTTTAAAATCTATTTCTTACATTTAGTTCTCCATTAAGGGTTATTTGTCTAAGCTTTTTGACAGTATAGCTATATAGATTGCACAGTAATTTTCACTGACTTTTTTTTTTTGCTATGGTTTTTTCAGCATTCTTTGGGAGCTAAAGTCCCTATAGGGTCAGGGAATGCAATCTGTTCTTGATTGTATATATGTAAAAGTTGAACTAAGAATTGTATCTTCTGTGATTTAAATTCTAATGAAGAGTAAATAAAATGCATTTCATCCAGAAAACAGTCTGTTTGTAAAATTCTAAAGATTGTAAAATCTTTAGAAGTTGTGTTGCCCAGTCTTAGTGTTTCCAGGGCTGGGAAGGAGTCTGCAGTGATTTGTGTATCTGGGAACTCTGTTCTAGTGTATGGAACAGTTACTGCCCCCCTCACCCTTCTGGCTTGCCTGATTAATGCTGCTTTGGCCTTTTCCTTTCTTCTCTAAATGTTTTTAAAAGCTTTGCTGTGGGTGCACGTGATAGTGTTCAGTTCTGCTCTCAGTTTGTAGAGTGCTCCAAAAATGCATTGTCACCAAGAGCAGCTGTTTTCCTTTGGGAAATAGAACTGGTGTTAATTAAGATC
This sequence comes from Lichenostomus cassidix, assembly GCF_008360975.1. Lineage (NCBI taxonomy): Eukaryota > Metazoa > Chordata > Aves > Passeriformes > Meliphagidae > Lichenostomus > Lichenostomus cassidix. The sequence goes on from NC_139482.1 coordinate 70,397,557, forward strand.
TTTAAATCATAGCAGCAGTAAAAAGTGATTGAGTTGCTTCCTGAGAAGTATGTTTATTGTTAAAGATGACTGCTGTTTGTCTGAACAGACATTTGCTGTGTTATTTTATACCTCTACCTCCTTCAAAGGGGAAGGTTCGAGACAGCCTGCGAGACACAAGTCAAATTGATCTTGGCCACATAATGAACCTTTTAGAACAAATTCTGAATAAGAATGACAGTTGCATTATCAAAAAATTTACTGATCTGTATGAAATGCCTATATGGAAAGGATGGCAAATCCTCTTTGAAAAATGACAGTTTGATTTCACAGCTCTTTAAGTTTTACCTTTCCTTCAGAAATAAGACTAATTCTATAAATAGGATGTGCTTTTCTTAATGCTATATTTATCCTTAAAGGAACCAAGTATTAGTGATTGCTTTATGAACTGGTGTCTTTCCCATTTTATGATATGTAGGATTGTTTTAAGTGGAAATGCCAAAGCCATTTATCACTTTGAAAACGCAACTAAAACTTAGTATAAACATATTGTTACTTTGGTATGGTCCACTGCAAAAATAAGCTTATTTTCTTTAGATACTCTTCGATCTTTTCTGAATCAAAATTTGGATTAATAGTTCTTCCAGGAAAGGTTTTTATTTGAGACCAAAATAATTCCTTGGATGTGTTAATGTCATGGATGGAATGATGCGCCTCATAAGAGAGAAGTAATAACACATTCCTTGATATGAAGCAGTTATTTCACAATGTTTGATAGTAAATGTAACAGTGGTTAACAAGATTCAGTGGCAACGTACACATGATTACTGTGTAGAAGATGGGTCAGACAATGCTGTCATGGAGACCCTCCTGTTGAGTTGTGAGGTTCACAAAGGACACCCTTGTGTTCTGACCTCTTTCTCAGTGTGAGTTTAGGTGCATCTGGGTCCAGTCCTAGTCCCAGACTTGGTCAATGGTTTGTGTCTAAAAGGTTATATGTGCACAAACAAATCTTTGTGTTAGCTAAGATTTCCAAGTTTGGCATGCTCTTAATCATGTGCCAAGAGTCTGTTGTGGCTAGGAATCTGTGAGCCTCAAGGAGCAGCCAGTGGGGGTGGGAATGCAGGGAATCCACTGCCACAGTGAATTAGCTTACAGGAGATGCTTGTGCTTACATGTTATGTGGGTGAAGACTTTCTCTATTGCTTCAACATGATGCTGTTTGTATTCATTCAAGGAAAGCAGAAAAATATTCATACCACAGATGGTCACACATTAATGTAAAGACCCACAGTATGTTGGGATGAGAGGAGTTTGACCAGATTCTGATTAGTCTTCACAGTTCACCTTGACTTTCAAACTTGGCCCGTGTCTGGGAAGCTACCCAGGAGTCTTGTCCAATCTTTTACTAATAGGTGGGTTGAAGTGGTTAAACACAGACCTATTTTTAAGCAGGAGTAACTTCCTAGTGCTACAGCTTGCAGGAACTGAAGGAAAACCTGACATAGTTTTAGATATGACCTGTCTATAGATCCATCCCCTCCTGCATATGCAAATGACTGAATGTCTGTGCAGTGAGCACAAGCCTGAACTTCAGCTGCAGGTTGTGATCTGATACATTAGTATAAGGCAAATGCCATCTGTTCTTCAAACAAATTATGCTTGAATCTGAGTGAGATAGAGAGGGAAAGGCACGCATCCCTTCTGCTATCTTTGCTGAGACACTTTTTTGGTGGTAGATAAAAGGGTGTAAAAGGGTATGGTTACTTTTTCAGGAGAAGTTAAAAATGCAAAGGTGTGGATATCTACGTCTTGTCTGGAGCAAGAGAAGTCTTGGTATACTGTGCTACATTTCAGAGTAATGGATAATTGTATGGAGGTTGTGTTTCTGCAGAGCTGTATGCTATTGGGACTCGTCAGCCCAGGTTTAATGCCAGGTTTGACTCCTGGTTTGTATTAACCTATGGTTGGCCTTATCTGCTGCTGCAGCTGAGCACAGTTCTGTGCCGTGTTTCTGCACTACTGTCCTTTCATTCAGACACAAGTAACTTCTTCCACTTCTGTTCATTTTCAGTTGTACAAAGGAGTTATACCCTTTTTTAATACTTCTGGTGTCTGAAGTATGTAACTTGAAGCTCAGAAAGTGTGTGCTCCAGCATATAATGCTTTTTCCCTCCTAATTTATTAGAGATTAGAGAAGTGTAACTCATGTCTGAAGTGTTTTGGGATCATGAAGTTATGTAGAAAATGTAAATACTTTGTTTGCAACTATCACAGATTTTATGTGTTATTTCAGCAACTTGATGACCTGAAAATGAACAAAGATATCTCTAAGAACTGAATTTCTTACATTATTTAAAGTAAAGATGTAGCTGAATAAAGTCTGCATAACAGAAATGTTGATATGAGTTCCAGAATAAATCAGTGTCTAGAATTTCAGATTGAGACATTCTGGCTTTAGAGACATTGATACAATTACTAATGAATATGTAATTTTCAGAGAGGAAAGAGGAGAGAATATATTCACAAACAATGTGTTCTGTAGAAATTGCAACTTAACAAAAACCTTAATTTTTCAGTCAGAAATAGCATTAAAAAGTTTGTTTTAATATTCTGAGGGGAAAATCCTGTTTTCCAGTTTGGTTTTGTGGTATTTTATTACTGAGTGAGTAGAAAACTATTCATGACCTTCAGCTGCAATGGCTCAAAAACTAGTGTTTGAATTGTATGTTGAATATATTGCACAAAAAGCATTAAGCTAGTTCACATATAATAAGCCTATTTTTACAGTGTTGGCAACAGAGGAAGAATATTGAATTGATATAAAACTTCTGATTTCCACAGGGAATCTCATCCCTAGCAGAGGTAGGGCTGGCACAGTGGACAGGAAATGAAGGAGGCCAGTAGATATGTGCCCTTTCCTACTTGGATCTAAATTGCATCTCTCTCTGAAATCCATCTGTCAGGTGTACAATGATGAGAAGGAGGATGGAGCTGATCATTGTGTTATGTGATAGAAACTTCAGTAGTGTCTACTTGACCAGGTTTGAGGCAGGTTAGAGTTTGGATAGTTTTATCTATTAATAAGGATGTGTCTGGCTGCCAGCAATGCCATTTTTGCTTTATCAAAGTGCCTTCATCAAGGAACACATCTGGGTAAAAGCATATCTTGAGGCTGCTTGTGAAACTGTTGAGAACACATTTCAGAAACTGAGCTCCAGGTGTCTGATTCTGCAAGGCAAGGTGCACAGCCTGCTCCCAGGGGAGTGAATGTGCAAGAGCAGAACAGTATCCCTTGCTGTTGTTGAATACTTACCTGCAGTTCTAGCTGGATATATGAAAGAAGTTATGGTCTGAAATTTGTTTCCTTCCCACTTCTATCTCTCCCTACCTTTTTTTCCCAACTATGAAAGACATGTTTTCAAAGACCATTTGCTTAGCAAAATCAGAGGCTTTTCTCAGAATTCTGAGAAGAAAAGCACAATGCTTTGACCTTTATGTGTAAGAAAAGCAGGTGCCAAGATACCAGATGCTTTGAAGGAAGTGAGAGGACAAATCTGAAGACTGCTGACAGAGGAAAACTGATGTCCAGGATAGTGAACTATCTTAGCTTTCTGACCATTTGATGTACCTTAGGGCACCTGCCAAACTGGCACAGCTCAAAGATGAGTGTGCCAAGGGGCCAGATGCTACTGTTGCAAAATCATTCCCAAAGTTGGCATCTCTGGGCTGTGGAAGTTATCCTCCAAGAAGTATCAAAATGCAAGTGTGGTGTGGTGAGTAAGTGGTGCATCAGTGTTGCCCTAAAATCCGCCTAACCAATTAATGCAATTCCATTATCCCAACAGGTACAAGAGATTTAAGATATTACCTTACACAAAAGTACACGTGTCCTTTTGCATGTGTATACAGTGCTTTCAGGGATGGCTGTGCTTCCAGCTGTTCAGGTTCTGGTGCCTCACAGTAACATGGCAAGAGCAGTAGTTTAAAAAACACCCTATACAAAAAAACCCAGGAGATGAGCAGCTAAATATAATCAGTGCTTGCTTACTGCTAGCTGTGCTTTTTTATTGAATGTCTTGAAGTTTATATCAATAACAGTTGGGGGGTTTTTAGCAGGAAGTAGAAACTTGACTTTAAGTAAGATACTTGGGCTATCTTCTCATATATGAAAAATCCCATACCGCTTTATGCTGCATTATTAAAGTAACCTAATTGTCTGAATACTATATCGTAGTCATCCCAGATAATTATTTTTGTTTGTATAATCAAGTTATAACTTGCATATTTATGTAGACAGTCACTGCATTTTTAATGTGGAGTGTATAGCTATTAAATAAAAATGTACTTCTCACCATATGAAAATGTAACTCTTCCTTTCCTCAACCCTCTAGTGTGAATTGAGATATAATTCCCTTAAACATTTGTATGGATTTGGTGTAAGGAAGTATCAATCATGTAGAGACAGAGTCTTTCCACGTAATTGCACATTATGTATTTTGTCAGTGATAGAAAAGGAAATAGAGTGTAGAGTGTCTTTGAAGATTACAGAAACTTAAAAAAAACTGCCATGTGCACAAATACCTCTCTTCCCTTCTCTGATGACTGGAGATACAGCACTACATTGTTCCCTCTGTCTGATGGCCTTTCAAAACTTAGATAATAGATATTCCCACAAAATTGACATTTGGATCAAAGTGAAGCAAGTGATTTCTTTTCCACCATTGAACAAGGCAGGGTTCCATAAGATGTTAGTACAACCTTTGAAACATATTATTCCTGTTTTGTTTAAATAAATTACATTTATTGAAATAACGGTAGTATGTAAGATATTTGTGATGTGTGTGATAATGCTTGCAAGAGCAAACATTAAGGATTGAATGCCAAGAGTAAAGGATGAAAATATTGCAGTAGGGAAGGATAGTCTAACAGTGATTATATTTTTTTTTAATACTTTGAGTCTTCAGAGGACCTTTTATTTAGCAGAAGCACTGATTTATCTGCAAAGAGATTTCAGCCCTTTTATCCTATGGCCAAGTATGAAGGACAGCAGCTTCTATCGGTTCCAAGCGAACCCTGGAAAGGCAGGCAGCCTTTTCTTTTCTCCACTTTGTCCCCATTGTGTTGTCAGGTGTAAATCTAGGCATAAGGCTGCTGCTGGGACTGCTGGCACAAGCGGGCCAGGGTGGGCACCTTTAGCCTGCTGGTGTTGGGAGGCCGACTGGCAGCCCTCTTCCCTCCACCCTTGGCTTTAAGAACCTGTGTATATACATCAAAAAATAGAACTGCAGTGCCATAGAGACAAAGTGCTCAAATGAAAATAATGGCTTTGTATTATTTTTTACAAAAAGCCCTCCTTATTAAATAGTATATGTATTATCTCTTCAGGGAGAAATCAATGCCTGTTCTTTGGCAAAAATGTTAGCTTCTCTTTCACTGAATGGGCCATGTCTGAAGCACTCTGCTGCTCTGGGAGGATGCAATCCTCTTAGAAGGCAGGCATCCTGCTGGTCTCGAGTTTCAGCAGTGCACTCGGGAGCTTTTAGTTTGTACATGAAAAGCTAACTGGCAGCAGCTTCTGCGCAGGAGGACTGGATGTAATTGGATTTACTAGCAAGTAGGAAGTAGGTAAGGTCTTTAGAAGGAGCTAAAAGGCTGGTGTATAAGATAAAATATCACAAGATGAATGTATATTTCTCCATTTCCTTGTATTATAAGTCCTTTTGGACATTTCTTGGAACTTGTGAGGCTTTGAGCAGTGAGGCTGAGGGAGGATGTACAGCAGGTGGTAGAAGAGGATGGACAGAGACTGCTCTGCTCTGGGGCATGAGATAAGGGGCAGAGAACAGGGCTCTTTCTGGATCTCAATAAAGAAGGCCCGATAACGAATAGCTTAATAAAATAGCTGTTTCAATAACATAAAAGAAATGGAAGAGTACAGACGGCAAATAAATTGTATATCACTTCACATGTTGGGTACTCTGTGTTTGTGGAGCATAGGATCTGTTTTCTGATGGTGCCATAGAGATGCTGGACGTGGAGGAGTTCTCTTGTTTTGGTCATTCAAGCTGCTCTGTGATTTTCTGTGATAATCTCTACTGTCAGACAGAATGGAGGTTCACACGAGAACTTCTTGCAGCCCATATATACATGAGGACAGGCTGGCAGTGTAATCACTGTTACAGAGTGGGAACTGCCTGCAGGCTCCTCTGTTCCTACCAGCTGTCTGGGTTTGTCCTCTCACCAAGGTGCTTGGGCACCTTAGGCCACCGTGGGCACCTACTTAGGGTAATTGTGGTGTGGATCATTGACTCCTTGAGGTACAATGGTTTCCTGGTCAGGATCAGTACAGGTGATCTCCCAGATGTGTTTTGGTGGCCATGGGGCCCTGCTAGGTACATGCCCAACACAGCACAAGCTGCCTGCTCTGGATGCAGCTTGTTGAAAAATGGTCCCTAGGGTTTAAGATTGGCATGTAGGATTGTGGAGCAGAAGAGGAGCTGTGGTATAACACTACATAGCCACAACACTGCAGATACCTAGATCCACCTTATTGTCATAAATCATCATGTATCTTGTAGAGGTGAGGGCTCTCTTGCAGCATTGGCAGGATGTTATTATTTTGAGTCAGCACATATCCCTCCCCTGTAGTACTAAAATAGAAGACTTTAAAAATGGTGCATTTCTTGTCCTTCAGGGATCTTCTGCCTTCACTAAGAAGCCATTTCTCTTTCCAAGGCTGCAGCATCATGCCCTGCTGTGGCTATCTGGACAAACCCCCTGCCCCTGGAAGATCCCTGCATCCAGCTTCTCAGTTCTGCTTTGAGGGGGCCAGTGGGACAGTTTTGGAGTGTGGCCTTCTCCCTTCTGGCCTCTGATTCTCTGAAGCTCTTGCCATAGTAGTTTACGTGCAAAATACACTGTGTGCAGCCCAGTTACCTTAATTGCTTCTCTGTTCAGTGAATTGGCAGCTGGCAGTTTAGTTGTCAGCTCCTTTTTCTCTCATCTTTGTTATCTAAAGGATTTACATAAATATCCTGAGGCACTTTGCTGTTGAATATGCTACATCAGGGGTTCTGATTTGTGAGTATTAAAGGCTATTTTAATTCCTGGGACTTGACAGTCCAGGGTTAGAGCATTAGCAGTCAGACCATTTCCTGCAGGCTCACTGATGTCCCACTGTCCTCCTCTGCGTGTTTGTGAATCTGATGAATAAAAAAGCACAGATGTACTGATGGGCTTTTGCAATGTGTCAGTAAACATACTTTTTGCTACCTTTGGCCTGTGGAAGTGTGTATGTCCTCCTTTCATTTCATTATGCTTTAAAGAGCAGAAACCTCAGAACTTAAAAACAAGATCCTCTGGTTGACTTTCTTAATCCTTTTCTTTCTTTTGGAGTGCCAGTGGTGCTTTTTAATGCTTCTCAAAAGAAAAAGGCTAACTGAGTTGCAAAGATAACTGACTACAACCCTACAACTAGGCCACCTGACTAAAAATTTAACACAGTAGTCAGAAAATCTAGAAATAGAAAAACCCACTTGAAATTTAGACACTCCAAAAGAGAAACTCCTGGCAGTGGAACTCCAGGAGCAAAGAGATTAGATTAACTTGGGAGAGGGAATATTGTAGGTTGGGGGCTTTATGAAGCTGTAATAAACCCTTTAGTGTAGGTTTATGTAGATCACATTTTCTTTAAGAAAGCACAACATTAGCACACTAAATATATGGCTGTAATTTTTTTTTTGTCTGTAATCAACATGCATCTTCTAATTATGAAAATTGAGTTTTTTAGGACTTGTCTCTTTTAGAAACTTACGTGAAAATATTTTAGTAAACAAGTAAAATCAGGCCATTTTAACAGATTAAGGATCACTGAGTTACCCACCACATTATTTAATCTATGAATCTTCACTCTGATTAAAACTAAAATGTATACAAAGGATTGTCTCTATATCTCATAGTGTGTGCTTTTGGTCTGTCTTTGGCAGTTACTGTAAAACAGTTCTTTCTTCTGAAAAGGCACATCTAAAGAATTGGAATTGAACACATTTTGAAAATGAGAAAAAACTGGCTTCTGGCCATTAAAATTCATGTAAATAGGTAATTTGTTGAGGTCTACAGAACTGTAACACTTTTCTTTTTCCTGATCATTGCCCCAGGTAACATCATGCACTCTGTATTGCACAGCAAGTTCAACAGAAAGTAAATATCATGGCTCCAGACTTTGATTTTTAAAATATTTATTTGGTCAATTTTTTCCACAGTTTGTTAAATGGGCTCCAGACTTTGCATCACTTGCCATTAATTGTCTTTCTGAGTGTTCTCTGCTGTTGATGAAGTGGGAAGTTTTTCTCTTATGCATTTCATTTTGCTCCTACAAGACTCTACACAGTACTTTGAAAAGAAATGGGAAAATGACAAAGTTGGGTTTGTTTGTGATTGCCCTGTCATCAGTATTAAGTGTCTGCACTCATGGGTTGCCAACTGCAGCGTATTTGATGTAGAACAGAAAGAAGTGTGCAATCATGTTTCTGCTACATTAATAGTGTTGAATGCAAGATCTGTGTCTTTACTCTCCCATTACCCACCTCATGCTTTCTGAGGTACCAACTCTGTTGTGCACTGGGAATGTTTGAAGGCAGCTCTCTTGGGAGACTGACTTATTTTTTGAAGCCTGTTGCTGCACTGGCTCAGTGGCTTTTGAATAGCAGCCCTACAAAAACATCAGGCCAGTCTTACATCTGCATTTTCAAGGTGACATTTTGCCAGCAGTGGTGGTGTAGATGAAAGCAGTCATAGTGGGTCCTGTAAGTACTGTTTCAGCTGCTTGCAGAACTGCTGGAGTGGAAGCCATCTCTTCCCTGTAGTATGGCCCTCTCACAGAGGGGTGTGTGGCAGATTTTGAACATACTCAGCTGGTTCTGTCACTGGCAATTTTCTCCCATGGTGAGAGCAGAGAGGCACTGGATGGCAGAGGCCTCACATGCTCTGCAGGGTAGATGCTGCCCATAGAGATGGGCAACTTCAACCTGGGTGATTTATTTCAGGTTGTCAGTTACTAAGGTACCAGGGATCTTCATTATGGAGAAGAGGACAAGAACCTGTAATTACTCTGCTTTTTGGCAGAAGAGGTTGCTGGAATTGTTTGGACAGTGGCAGTCTGATGGCTCTGTTACTGCTAATAGTTCTGGAGTTAGGAATTTCATAGCAAAGCAAGAGAGAAGTTCTGCTTTATGTGGTGTTTGGAAGGTCACCTATATGAATCCTATCAGGCTTTATTCAAATGGCCTTGTTCCATCATGGGGTTGTCACAAGGGTCAAGGGATGTGTGTCTATATCCTCTAGGTTTTTAGTTTTGCATCAGCAGGAGGAGCTGGTGCTTTCTTCCCCATCTCCCAAACAGCCAATATAAAAAGTTAGGACTGCTGAGCAGCTGCTTCTTGTTTGCTGCTGGATAAGGATCACAGAAACATGATCACTGTCTTTTGCAAATCTTGCCCACTCTCAAAGAGTTATGGGATGGCACAGTATTTTCTTCTTTTCTGATGGGGAGAGTGAAAAGGCAGTGATAGAAGGGTGTAGATGTGCATTAGATGGCATAGATACATGGAGTTTGTGGATACATGTGGATACATGGATACGTCTGTATCGTGAAGCAGCTGAAATGAATTTATTTTCCTCTGTGAATGAGCTAGGCAAGATCTGAGTTTTCTCTGTACGTTTCATCTGCACATCTGTGATACTTCCTTGACTTTCATTATTTAATCTGCAGAGTTTTAAGTGTTCAACTAATACCAACACAAAGGGGTTACTTTTTATAGTAGAATTCTGGAAAATTTACTGTGCAATAAAATTACCATAAATCTTTACCCAAATAACCAGGCATAATAAAATTAACAGACTAGCAGTCGTGGGTACAGATGTATTTGCAAGGCATCTCCTTCTGTTCTGAATTTTTTTTATTTCATGGTTTGACTGCAGCATGCTACCTATGCCGTTGGGGATGGTAATTTCTGTAGTGTGATGATAAACAAGACTCATTGGCCAAAGAGAGATCCCTTTGACATTGCTATGGTGAATGTACTTCATCACAATCTTGTTGTGAATTGCTGTCAAATAGCTTAGCTTATATGAAGCATGAATGATGTGCTGGAAAGATTAATTTTGTCAGGTGTACCTATGACAAGGGTAAATAACATCTCAGATGGGAGAGTTTACAAGCACTTGCATGATTAGCCCAATCATCTTGTTTCATAATTAATTACGTTTATTCATGGATGAAGCTGTGATTTCTGTCTGGAACCAGGAAGTTAATCCCTGATAGCCATAATAAAAAATAAAATTACTCTTCCAGAACCACCATCAATTTCTATGAAGAATGTAATCTTAAGTCTTTAGAATCCTGATGGTATTTGTGAATTTGTGTGTGTTTATAGTCTATGTGACCATGGAGTTCTTGTTTTTTTCTTTTGAGTTAAACCTCTGAGTACTACACTTTACAATGCATGTTTCTTGCAATACTTTTAAGAAAAGAGGAAGAGAGTTGAGTCCACTGACTGAATTCTCTTTGTGTGTGTCTGTTAATAGGACAGATAATTTTGTGCTATGGAAAAAAGACCTCAGATTTTACTAGTCAAGACTATTCATCTTGAATTTGTTAGAATTGGATTTTGATGATGCCTAGCTGGCTAGAGCATATATACATACACCCTAGTTTTCCTTCTAGATTTCAGAATATTTTCTCATAATGATCAGTAAATTCACTTTGTTACTGTTAATATTCATTGCATGGATGTGTGTCTTAAGTGATCTTGAGAATACATTGACATACAATTGGTGCCTCTGGAATGCAGTATACTAAAACACTAGGGAAATAACTCTGTTCAGTTTATTATTTCCTAACACTGTCTTCTCCTGGAGACCTTTAAAATAGTTTAAGTTAAAATCAGGTGGTGCTAGGAACAGTTCAATCTTTAATTTCTCAGATTTAAATTTTTCTTATGGTTTTTTTTCTGTAAGTCTTGTAGTTTTTATAGAACCAGCATTTCTAAAGTCCGTGGGTTTTTTTCATAGGCAACTTTCCTCTTGAGTCCATGGCTCATCTTAGTCTCTTTATGCTTCCTGCTACATCTAGATTTCTTTTAAATTTCTCATCTACATTGTTACCTTCAGGAAGTTAATCAGTGTCCTCAGTGGATGATGAACTGCTTATGGTGAACTACATTATTCTTTAATTGAGGGGTTATCATCATATTTGTAACCTTTTTAGACTGGTAAAAAATACAAAAATTCTCTAATCACTTATTTGCTTTTTTGTTTAATACAGAGGTAAAAAATATCTTAAGATAATGATCACTCCTTGCATTTTCATAGTTATATATGAATAGTCCTTAGTTTCTGGTGAAATTCATTAATTTTACAAAAACAATTGTTAGACAATTGTAAATTCAACCTCTTGAAAATTATATATATGGAAGTAAGGTAAAATGTGTTATGATGTTAGGTATTGAAAATTAACAATGTACCTGCCAATGGTAACGCCATTTGACAAAATAATTGCTTTCAGTGTTTCACTTACTCAAAACTTTACTGTTTGAAAACCCCATTTATTCTGTTACACCATCCGTGTACAGAGATCCTAGGTGCTATCCTCTAAGTAGGAATAGATGAAAACCATTGTTCATTAATAATATAATGATTCAATGAGAATAAAAAGATAATAAATGGGTATAGCTAAATGACGAAAGATATGAAGTTAAGTATAATTTTGTCTTGGAAGAAATCTGTATTGAATATGACAAGGATAGGATTCACAGAAAACAGTATATGTAAAACAATAAAAATGAGACAGGGAACAAAGGAACATCTTGAATGTGTTTAAGTCCTAAATAAAGCTTCTGAGTATTTATTCCAGGGTTTTGCTTTTTTTTAAATTCTTACCTAAAAGCTAAGATGTCTTTTTCTTTTTTTTTTTTTCCTCTCCTCCTATGAATCTCCACACATGGTTCAAACTCCCACCTTGAGTTGGTGTTTTGCTCCCTTTCCTCTACCAAACAACTTAGCAAAACTTGAGGGCCACAGATTTCCTTGAGGCAGTGCTTGTGTCTGGTTTGCCTCCTTTAAGAATTGTTTGTAATTGTAGCATTCAGCCTGTCGAGAAGTAGGGTTGGCTTCCATAGGGACATGACATGAAGGTGCAGAAATGACCAACATTGTTTGCTATTTTTCAAATCTGGTTTTTAAAATCCTCTGTTCTCCCCTCAAAGTTAAGGTGATCAAACTCTTTGCATGACTTTGTCATCGTATTTTTCTCCCTTTTTCCTTTTCCATGGGACCTCTTTCTTCCTACTTGGTTACAGATACTGTCCTCCCATTCTTTTCTAGACTGAAAAGAGACAAACATTTTCTTAATACAGTTACTTACTCTTCCCAAAAGTGAGATTAATTGCTGCTCCAATTATTCAGTGTTTTGGAAGATTCCTGCACGATATTACTGTGCTCTGAATTTAATGAAATAGGATCAAAATATACCAGGATGTTATTAGTAATAAAAATGCAGGTTGTTCAAGCACAGAATACTTGTATTATATTTCATGCCTCAAAGGATGGTATGTATGTATTGCTGATATATCAACTGCTGTATCAACTTATTGACTGGGTTGTAGGCAAAAGTGATTCACAGCTGTTTGGGAGCTGCAGGAAAGAACATTTCAATGCAGCAGCTGCATAAAAGTGAGACCTGCCCTGTGGTTCAGCTGAACGACCACACAGGCAACTGCTGCTGATATAAATGATGGGAGTGACCTGATTGGGCACTGCCTGAAACATGAGGTTGGTGGTCATGTATGAGGCATGTGAAGGAGCAGGAGGGAGGCAGGCAGACATGCAACTGGACCATCATGTGGCTTGGATGCTGAGGGGAGTTGCTGTGTCACTGCCATGCTGTGGAAGGTGTGAAGGAAAACTGCTGTACGCATCCACTGGCTGTCAGAAAGCTGTGACCCATGGTGGCTTGCCTGTGGTGCCTAGAGCAACAGTGACTGTATTGTGGCTTGTAATGTATCCAGGGTAAGCCTGGGATTCTCAGGCCTGCTGTCCTTAATGCAGAAAGAAGATGGAACAGGAAAAACAGCTCCTTCTCCCTTCCTTTGGTGGAGTTTGGTTGACTGGCTTGTTTGTCCTTGTTGCTACTTTCTCTAAGGGAAGAACTGTAGAAATTATTTAGGTGGATGAGCACATTCATTAAAATCAAACAGATTTTTATCACTGACCTCAGTGTAGCCAGATAACAGTGTTATCCCCTGCTCTGGGGACTCAGCCAATAGGTCTTTGTGTAACAGGAGACAATGTCATACTTTTCAAAGAGAAGATTGTTAGGCATCATCTACTGTTAGTGTGGAACCTGAGCAAATCCTCCAATGTTGTCTTACAGACTGCTTACAGTTATCTTCAAATAAGTTAAATTTCTTAATTTTTGTATGTGCCATCCTTCTTGTCCAGAACAATGGTCAAAAATAATGCACAAGGGTGATTATTTTCAGCAGTATTAGATGGGATCAGCTAATTAAGAAATTTCTATTAGTGCAAAGATTTTGAGATACGTTAAACAACAGCCGTGTTGACATATGTGAAGATGAATGTAGAGGAACAGATTAGTCTCAATTACCTGATTGCTTCTAATGAAGTTCAGAATGTTTTGATTTCATAACAGAGTAATTATTTTTATTGCAAAGTTAATTTCTTTCTGCTCGTGAAGAGAAGAAATGTTAATATCTCTTTATATTGTTGTACAGACCACTTTCTGATTCTGAACAGATCAACTTTTTAAAAAAAATAAGACTATATATTCAGCAGCAGAAGTATGATGAAGCGGTAAGTCTCTTTTTGCTATGTATAAATTTTTTGTTTTGTTTAAATTGAAATGAACTGAAATAAAACCTTTTTCCTTCCTCATGATGTACATCTCATTAACTCAAATAAAAGCCCACTGTAAGCCTCCAAAATTCTGCATTTTGATACCAGTTCTATTGAGTAATACTGACCTGCTGTATTTTTTTCATATACTTTTTAAACTGTTTGTTACCATTCCACAGTATAGTGACACACAGTATATATTTTTATTTTCCACAGAAGAAAAGGGTAAAATGAGAGATAAACTGAGGAATGTAGTTCATGTTCACACTTCTTTATTCATGCTAGTTGCGTGATAAAAAGTGTGATATCTTGCCCAATCATAGATCCTGCTTTTTTTTTTTTTTTTTTTTTTTTTCTTCTTCTTTTATCTGAATCGGCTGTTCTTGGTTTTAATTTCATATTTCAGTGTGTCAGACTGGGAACCATGCATGGAATTATGCATCCCAGTCCCAGCATTACTTTACTAAGCATTTGCTAACACTTGCTGTGTGACAGGGTACTGTGTGATGGGTGCCATTCACCAGTGCTTGTATTCTGATGTTGACAGAAAGAATTTGTAGGGCTAAATTATACCAAGAAGTCTTTTGTTTTAACAGGTTTAGTCGGGTCTTTAACTTGTGTTAAAAAGTACCTGAAAATATTGAATATATAAGATTATATTTAACTGCCAGATGCATGGGAGAATTCCATTATGTGTTAGGGTTCAGTTCTTTTTTCCTAATATGATTCTTAGGGTAATAAATTACTATTTTATGCACAGGACAGCTAAATCTATTTTACACTTATGCCTTTTCACTTGCTTTGTTGTAAATTGGAAATAGTTCATCTTAAATAAATGGATCTATTTTGCTGTGGAAGAAGGTTTTCTTTTTGGTTTCCTAATACTTCTACTTGGCTATCACATTTATTTGTAGGAGACATTTTATACATTTCAGGAGTAGAACCTGCAATTTTTTTTGTTATACGTAAATTTCACTCCTTGTTTGTTTGAGTGCTCCAGGTGCTCAAGTTCACTCTTGGTCACTCACGCATCAGACTTGTGCCTGTGCCCTGGTTATCCTCAGCATCCTGTATTGCAATGCAGGAAGGTTGTTCCATTCCCAGAAGCTGGGGTTTGGCTGTTTCTTTGCTTGAACCCTGCAGCTCTTTGCGTTGCAAATATGCACTCATAATTGTATAGAAGAGATGTTATTTGGGGTGAGTTTGCCCACTGGCAGACTGGAGATCTCTTCAGTAGTTGCTGTACTACTCTTCAGTAGTAGACTGTAATCTGTAGTAGTACAAGTAGTAGACTTGTGATCTCTTCACAAATAGTTCTGTGTTTGTTGTTGTTGAATCCCAACTGGATATTTGCACAAATAAAAAAGCTTCATTGTGTTTGTTCAGCTTCTTACTGTACTCTTGCAAATCACACAGATGAGCTTCCCATGTTTGGGTGAATCACAGGGGTCAGCACACCTGGATGACACTCACGGTGGGAAAACCCATGGTCTTTATCATGGTGTCTCCCTGGAGGAGATATTGAGTGAGGGGACCTGTGATTAGTCTGGTACAACCTTTCTTGTGTCCAAGTGATTTATGTCCTGAGAGCTACAAGCAGCTGCTTTGTTAATGAATCTGGGACTCCAGTTTAGTTGCTGAATTCACCACTGGTGCTTGTGGTGTCAGGTACTACTGAAGTGGAGAACATCCCAGGCAGGGAATGCTTCAGGCTGTGGAGGAGTGACTGTGTTTCAGCTGCATTCAGCTGTCCTCCTCCTAGGTACATGTGCCTTCAGAAGCATGTGACTGTTTTTTAAGGGGGTAACTTACCCTGGAATATATACAGGCAAATGCTTATGGGAAAACCAAGTGGCATGCTTGGTAGTAGGTGGTGTTCAAGGTGTGCTATCTGTGTAGCTTTCACCATCTAACCACTGTCATGGCCAGGGAGGATGGTGAAGGAGCCAGGTGATGGATGGATATCCAGCAGGAGTTCCAGCAGTTTGTGCTGGCCAAAACACTGCCTGAGCATGGAGAGGACACATGTGCCAAGAGTGGAGTTGCTTGAGCTCCAGTGGCTGTCAGTTAGGTTGATTTGTGGAATGGGGAACTCACGCTGTTCTGAAGCATTGCTGAAATATTTTGTCTGCCTCCAGGTATCCCTGTGCAAAACCCTGATTAACCTTGCTTTGGAAGGCTTGTCTTACTACCATACATATGATAGATTATTCCTGGGTCTGAGTATTGCATTGGGCTTTGTGGGCTGGACGACATATGTGATTTTGGTCATTATCAAGGCCCATACCAGTTTGACCAAGACTGTCCCAGCTAATAAAAAGGTAGGTTGGAAACATTCAATTATTTTTTTCTATCATATTACAGTATTACATATGTGCTAAGTGACTCTGTGCAGGATTAACTGCATACCTTACACTTCTTTTGACTTCATATGGAAACTGGCAAGCTGTTGAGTTTTGCCTCTACTGTAATCCTGTGTAGTGTTGCTGTTAAGTCCATTGCTTAGGATCAGTATTCCTAAGCCATGTGTCTGAGAGTGCAATACTGTGCTTCCTTAATTTCTTTCTTCCTACAGCTACCCATTTGAGATGCTAATGCAAATGTAATTTAACACAGTGATTTAAAACTATTAAAGGGTCTGTCTTTAACCAGGCTTAATTTTCCAAGGTTTAATTAACCAGGCTTAATTTTCAGCATTAATTGTAGTACAGTTGGCCCACCATTGCAATAATACTTGTTTGGAAGAATACAGACTTCAGTCTTCCAGTCATTGATGTTGTTCACTGTAAGGCCAAAAAAACCCCCAGCATTTAAACTATTATATTCCTTTCCTCTTTGGCAATTTTACATCTGTTCTCAGAAACAGTGCATTTTATACAAAATCATGGCATTTTTAGAATGTATAGTGTGTTTTGATAGAAGGTGAGCTGTGGTTTCACAGATCAGTGTGCTCTCTTGCTCTTTATGATTTGCCAGTGTGCAGCAGAAGACATCAAAGATGAAAGAAGTTCTTTTTGACAAGATTGTTATGGTTCGATTTTTCATAAAGTGTAAAATCCTAGGATATTAATTTATTTTCAGTCATTAATCAGGAAAAAAAGGACCTCAAAAAATGAATAGGCAAAAAGCTAGCATTTCACTAGAGAAGGATTAAAGCCTTCAGGGGGGAAGGGGAAATTCTACCAAACCGCAAGAATTTGCTTCAGAATAAAAGAAATTGTTTTGTTTTTGTAATGTGGTTGAGAACGAGCACTCACTCAGCATCTTTACTGCCTTCAATATATTACTCTGATAAAATTCCTATCATGCTATCTTGAGGTTTTTACTACTGGCTGAAATGAAATAGTCTTGACCTTTAATGAAAATGTTCAAACAAAATTAAAATGGAAAATATTCATAAGTGCTGTACCGCATGATTTAGGTTTTCTTTCATCAAATAGCTGAGAGGAAATAATCCAGGATGCATGTTATGTTAGATAAAAACAAAATAATTACAATAAATAGACTGAGTATCAGGCATATTAATAACTACATTAAGGGAAAAAATGCATTTTTAGTTGACATAGATTTTAATTTGGTATATTGATTTTACTTGTTGAAAGCAAATTTTATGCTAGTGACATTGGCAGTAAAAATTAGATTTCTTAGTTCTTTGTATATAGAATTTCTCTTTTCTCAGTTTTCATAAGAGGCCCTTTTCTGTAGAAACCTTTTTTAGTGTTTCTAAATGCTTAGAGAATCACAATGTGAGGCTAATGTTTCATATATGGAAGTTATTTGGTTTATATTGGAGCAACTGAAAGAAATTTGCTGAGAGACTAATCTGCCATTGACAAATAGTCTCCTCCAAAGCACAACCTTATAAAATCAAGGAGCCTCTGAGTAATGAAACTGCATATCCTGTATATATCACCTTTAAAAGTTTTTGGCTTCTTAGGCTAACTGTGAAAAAAAACCAAACTTTTTTTTCTTTTGGTGTAGAGGGTTGTTTTGCCTAGCAAGAAGCATAACCTTTTAATCTATTTTAAACATTCACAGAAATGCAAATCTGGTTTCCATTTTCAATGCATGACTGATTATATTGGATTCTATAATATTTATGTTGCTATACAGAATAAAATGTTGATTGTATGTGTTTACTCATTCAATGATAAATTATATTGTGTGTATATCATATATATACATATTCATTCTGTCTATATGTCAGCAAATGTAAAATTTAAAACTAATAAAGCAAAATTGCCCTAGGTCAGCTTTCTATATGACATATCTTTTCTTAGTCTAATGGCATATCTTAGCAAAAATTCTATTTTAAAAATCATTTAGAACTTGTATTTGCTGTCAGTTTAGATCAAGACAGTTGTGCATCAGTTACAGGGAGGGGGAGCCAGAAAAGATGTTAATCCATCTAGGTGAACTGCTAGCTGATTGTCTTTTCTTCTGAGCATATTTAATGTAGTTGTGTGTATTTGTCTACCTCTTTCAAAACACTAGCATTTGTGCAGAAAAAATACAGTGTCTTTGTCATTACCTACACTAAAGCTGCCTTTGCCATGTCAAGTTGTAATACATACAGATAAAATTGTTTATTTAAAGCATGTACATAATCTTCCCTTCCCAGTAATTCTTCTGATATTTGAATGTCCCTGAATAAGGAAGAGTAGTTCATTGACCAGATAAAAAGCAGATGCAGAGTGAGTGTTTAAGGCTTCCCTTTGCACAAACAAGAGATTGCTGCTATCTGATGATTAAAGACTGACCTGCCTATGTGAGATAACCCATTTTAAAATTTTTCTTCTCTCTTTGATGTTTCTCCTTAAGAGTGCTCTCAGTCTGAGAATATATTTCTTTGAATACATAACTTTCCAATCACATATCTATTTTTTTCCCAAGAAAAGCCCAAAGCAGGAGCTGTAGTTAAGATTAAATATAATAACAGTTGTGGCTTTGCTACCTTTTAGTGCCGTGCAACACTAGTCTTCTGTTGTATTTTGAAATTGTGGGTTCTTTGAGTAAGGCAGTTTCTCCTATGGAAGGTTGGTCACAAGCCTCCTTTTGTAGCTGTTCCTAGATCCTGAATAGTTGTGGTTTTTTTCTGGTATGAGTTAATGCTTAATATTTTAATTCAATTAGTTCTCTTACAAATGTCTCAAGCAGGAGGAGGAAATATGCTGATGGAATTTTCATTAAATGCTTTGACTGTAAGGCTGTGAACTTGAACTCAATAGGTTATGTTCTGTTTTTAGAAGCTAAATTTGTGGGATCTTTTTCCCAAAACCCTTAGCATTTCTTACTTCAAATGGATTTCAAGTATCTATTGAACATAAATAGCATTGCATATATTGAGCCTCCAGATTGTACAAGTATGCCTTTCCCATGAAGGTTTTACTGCAAGACCTTATGAAGAGACATATTTAGAATTAGATCTTCAAATCCTACTGTTGTTTTTTTTTAATCTGGCTGACAGGCCTGTCTAGAATTGTGTGGAGACACATGGCAGCATGTGTAGCTGTGTTAAAATAGCATTTGTTTTTTTGTGTAACTAACAAACGGAAAATAGTATGTAGTTTAAAACATTTTATTGCTGTTTCAAGAATGTTTGTCCATACATTTGTTTTTCAGAAATCTACTGTTCTCTTCTACAGTTTTGCCTCTGCTGGAATGATAATAGCTTTTTTCCTGTTGATTCAAACATGTCCTTGGACGTACTATATATACTGTCTCTTGCCAGTGCCAGTATGGTATGCAGTTGTGAGAGAGTAAGTAAAGAATGTAATTTATTACTACTGTTTTATAAGATGAAGTCTGGACTTCCTTTTTGTAGAGAATTACATTTTTCCTGTAAATTTGGAAGTAAAAAGTTAGATACAATTTTTTTTAAATCCCTGAAGTGCTTCTTGAGACATTCCAAAGGACTCTGGTTTATATTTCAGTTGATGTAATGAGTAGTGTTCACACTGACTGAAACAGCTGCCAATTCTAAAAGATACCTTTTATCTTAGCAAAAATAAATTAAATTATTTCCGTGACAAAATGTTTTTAGTACTCTTGTAACTGTTGCAAAAGAGTGCTAAAATCTTGGACAAATACCTGTAGCAGCTGACTTACTTTGCAAAATGATCCTGCAAAGTGTCATGTCTGCTGAACACCAGCTACTTTTGGAGAACACATGCTAGTCATGTTGAGGAATGTGCTCCCATATTGAAATAAATTTGTCATGTTTGGGTCTCCTTTTACTCCAGGCCCAAAAGTACTAGTTATCTTCTGATTCCTGTTACTTTTGTAATCTACTGGCAATTTGTAAATACCAACTCAGTTTTA
This sequence comes from Lichenostomus cassidix, assembly GCF_008360975.1. Lineage (NCBI taxonomy): Eukaryota > Metazoa > Chordata > Aves > Passeriformes > Meliphagidae > Lichenostomus > Lichenostomus cassidix. The sequence goes on from NC_139482.1 coordinate 70,417,771, forward strand.
TTCAGAGAAAATGAGACCAATTGCAGTTAGATAATGAGCTGTCTCACAAAACTCAGGAAAAGCTAACAGGGAAGGTTTTTCTCTCTCTAAAGCTTCGGAATGTTTCAACATTTATGACAGACATTAAGCACAACATAACCAAAAATACTCATATACTCAGAGTCAATTTGGGTAGTGAATAATCTGAAGCTTGTCCAAACGCTAGTGAAGATGTGCCAAATATGGGAGGAAAAAAGCTGGAGGGTTTTATTGTAGATTTTCTATCAAGTAAAACTGGGCAGAAGGATCATCTGGCTATCACCCATGGGGTCTGGGCAGGACCAGCAATACCTGTAACTTTTTTTGTGCTCTGCCCCTGTCCTTGCCTATAAAGGTAAAATCCTATGTTATTTCTGTTTGGTTGATTTTTTTGTTTGTTTTTTAAAATAAATGTTATGTTGCTCCATCATTTTGAACAGAATTCCTGTTATTCAAGACCTTGCCACAAATGTTTTGTCACTTCATATCGGTCAATCTATAGGATTCCTCCTGATCTGTATACTGGCAATTGAAATACTAGTAAGTATTTTATCTGTATGCATCAACAGGATATCTCATTGCTAGTATTCTGTATCTTTGAGGAATTAATGTGATTTGATTTTCAGTCCTCTTTTGGATTTTTTTTTTTAATTAGGTCTTCAGCTTTTTCTATCGTTCTGCACTTAGTGTTGGTCTTCTTGTCTTTGCTGGCTGGCCAGTGATCACACAGCTGTGGATTCAAGCTAAGGTATTGTATTGCTTTGCTGAGTGTTTTAAAGGGTGAACAGCTGGATTATGTCTTAGGACATTGGGAATGCTTTGGAATGCTGCTTTAGATTCTTACCCATGCTCTTTTTCCAATCTCTGTCGTAAAGCAGCATGTAGAAAAGCAAGGGAATTTAGTATGATCTGGATGGATCTGTTTTGCAACAAAAGTAATGTGTGCTTAAGAGTTTTAGGGTAGCTATGAGTTAGCTATTGGTTTTCTGTTGTTAATGACTAAAAATGCTTGACTCAATCATATGAAATGCACATCATTTATCAAACTGTCACATTGGCTATAGTGTTGGCTATGTATTACGATTGGTGAAAGTATCACTGTTTAACTAATAAGGTAATTTATTAGAAAAAATACTGAAGATAACTGAAAGACAGTTGTCAATTCATTATTGTCTGCAATCAGCTGGGATGCACTGTTCCTCAGAGGCAGCTTTCTATACTGTTTTTCCCAGTAAAAGACCTCCACTTTCATAGATGTGTGTATGAAGTGGCATGATATTTAATTTAAGAGACATTTCTCCCATTAATTGATTCCAATATCTTATTTCGGGGGATACCTAAAATCTAGGGTTCTGGGATAAAGCAAAGGAGTCAAATTGCTAAGTCTTGCTCTCCAAGAGCTGTCAAGATGGAGGCTTGTATTTGTTTATTTACAAGTTAATGTTCTAGTTGAGTAATCAAGTAACTTGTCTTAAAGCTGGGTACACACAGATGATGTTTTGTAGCACTGAAATTTCCTTTCAGGAATATGAATTTGACTCGAGCTTGAAAATTTTAAATGATACAGCTCTTAATGTTTTTAGTTAAATAAAACACCTGGGATAGGGTGGGGTTTTTTCCTCCTAGCAAAGAATTTAGAGAACTACTTGGATGATTAGGGTGGCTAAATCAAATGACACATAGATTCAAAGACTGTATAATGTTACCATATTCTCAGAATATTCTCTCTCAATGCTGATTAATTAACTGCTGCAACCTTCTGAGGATATTAGTTTGTCTTCCTTCTATAAGTTCATTTGTCAGATTTCTGATGCCTGCAATGTGTGTGAAGGCCATGCTTTGAGACAGTGCTTGTAAGTGTAAACTTAGCTTTAATTATCATTGTCTGAGATGGGATTTTGACAGATATGTAAATGAAATTCTTTTTTGTATTAAATTGAAGTACTGTAATACCAATGACCCTGTGCTCTTTTTTTTAAGCTAATTTTACTCCTGAGTGATGCAGGGTCTTTGCTCATGGGAGATGCTAGTAGCTGTTAGTAGTTCACTGAAGTATTTCTTTATGATGACACAATTGTCTGTCCACATGACCTCCTTCTTCTTTCAGACAAAAGCATTGATCTGGACTCTCCTGTGTGTGCTCCTGGCAATATTTCCATTAATGCCTGTTGTAGGAAGAGACCCAAACATTCCTCTGGTGTAAGAATCTCATCTTGTTCTTTAAATTTTTTATTCCCTCTTTAATTCAAAATTTAGGCTGCCTTTGGTATGTGTGAGGAGCTGTATAATTGAAAGCTGGCTGAGACAGGAGTTGAAATTCAGAATTTAAATAACATGATTATAGACACCTCAGTTATTCACTAATGGGAATGAGAATAGGCTTTTAATTCTTTTGCCACATCCGTTTGGTCTTTGTGTTATTCTGTAATTTCTTGTCAAGGGAAACATTTCTCACAGTACAAAAATTTGCACATTTTACATGAAAATAAAGGTGATCATTAAAGAAACTTCAGTGGGGTGCAAATATGGTAAATAGCACTATCATATGTGAATAAGAATTTAGTCAAAAGCAATATATTTTTGACAGCATCTTTCAGAATTTGTCCATCTAATTTTGAATAATCTGTCTTTGAATAGCACTCTGTACCTAATGAGACATTCAGGGAAATAAAGCAAACAGAATAGGCAGAGCTCCCTTCTTCCTTAGTGTCTCCTTTGTCTCTTCTTTTTCCATTTCTGCTTCTCTGTCCTGAGTCTTCATTTCTGGTATTGCTTGTCTGATTTTCTGCAGTTGCTGATTTGCGCTGTTTTTCTAGTACATTGTTGTTATCTGTCCCTCTCCTCATGTGAGCCACTGTTTGGTCATATGACGTGGTCAGCATTCTCTCATATCTGGATGCAATCCAGGTGGTTGGCCTGAGGGGTTAGGCTTGTGGTCTCATTGCAGTTACTGCAGAGAGAGTGAATTTACCCTAGATTGCAATGGCTGCTGCTGTCTGGCAGAAGATACCATGCCTCAGCAGAGCCAGGGTGCCTGATCCTCAGTGAAATATGGGATTTGAGCAGTAATATGTGATTGCAGGTAGAATTATGAGCCCAGATATTTCCAAGATTATTGACATTCTGCCTCAATATTTTCCACTGTATTTTAAATCTATCTGTTGAAAACCCTTCTTAGTCTGGATTCTTGGGCACATTAGAAATATGCAGCACAGATTGACTATATTACAGCCTCTCAGCTGTATATACACGTATGTATTTCTGCTGGTCCAAACTGAGCATTTGCTATTCCATATGACATTTGTGCACAGCTTAGAAATCAAAATAGAATTAAATTACCTTCAGATCTTCCTCTCTGACTGTTCTTTATATTCACCCTACCCAGGCTGTGCATCTTTCTATTTATTCTTTTGATGAAACATTGTACTTTTGAAACACTGTTTGTCTGAAACTTTTCAAGGGAGTGTTGAAGCTGGAAAGGTTTGAAGCAGCAATTAAAAATATATGTATATATGATATTCCAGGATGTTGAAGATAAGTTGATGCTAGGGGACAAGATAAAAGAAGGAAAAATCAGAATGCCAGTGAGAAATGGGTGGTTCTGTTCTTGAGCAGTGGCACTATCTGTCAAGTCAAGGCTTCAGTACATTAATAAAACTTGTAGAGTAGGAGCAGAGATCTCCTGACTCAGCTCAGTCATAAAAAGCAAACATAGGGGTGAAAGCAGGGTCAGGTGATCCAGGAGGAACGTGGAGACACTGAATATGCAGGATAGGTTAGGAAAGCCAAAGTGCTCCTGGGGTTGAATCTGGTTTGGGATGTAAAGTACAGCAATACAGCATACAGCAGCAAAAGAAAGACTTTTGATAATATTTCCTGGGATTTTATTGTTCTTTTGTTTTCGCAGAGTAGCAGCTGGTTTGCTGACCCTCTTGATCTCTTGCTTCTCATTGGCATCTGTCTGTAAAAGTGAAAATAACTACAGAGATAATGAAGATCTGAAAGTATATTTTTATCAGGTCAGTTGTTACTTTTCAGCAATTCTGAATATTAGAGGGTGTTTCTTATGCAAATTTTTACTTACTTTCCAAGAACGTGTTTCTAATGTGGCCAAGATTTTAAAGAAGAAAATGCTTGTTCCTAGGAGTTTTGCCCTTGGCTTTTTCACGAGCCGCTATTTCCATGTGCGCATATTTAAACATCATCATGCTGTGTTCCCAACAGCCTGTCGTGTGCATAATTATATTGATTGATATCTAGATGTGCATATACATTCTGATGCTCTGCTTGGAGGGTTGGAGAGTTTGTCCTGCCTTTGGTCTGTGCACATCACTTCCAGTGACCTTTGCAGTAGTTGCATGTGCACACTAAGGACAGGCTTGCTGGTTCAGGGGGCTGAACTAGTTCCAGTTTCTGGCTGTAGGAAAACAATGTGAGTCTAATACTGAGCTGGTTTTCTGTTGGTTAAGTCTTCTTTCAGGTGAATTATGGCTTCATGAAATAGGTAGGGTTTTCTCATGCTAATTAAGTTCTAGAAAGCTTTAAGATTCTAATAATACCTTGCATGTCTGCTGTCCTTTTATTTTTTTTCCCTCAACTTATTACAAGGTAATAGCTTTATTTCAGGACCAGCTTTGTTGGTTATGATTTAGTATGTGCTGGAGTTTCTTGCTGTGCAATGCACTCATTTTATCAGTGATTTAGGTATGGAACTCAAACTGGTTGAAAGGAGGAGGAGAAAGAGTAATGAGTGCTTAAAATGGCTTCACCTGAGCATGAATGCATGCAAAATGTGGTGGTGATGTGTCTTAGTTTTTCCAGCTTACATGTGGAAAAAAGGTGTCAGTCCCTTTCCTAAGCATTTAGCACACAGATGTCCAATAAACCCTCAGCAATGGATTTCTTGCTGGTGTGCCTGAAAAAAACTTGCACTGGATGAGGGAGTGAGGGAGCAGCTCAGTAGGCAGCTGGCCAACCTCAACTCACCACACAACTGCTGTGGCATCTCATGATGATGAAGGAATAGATCTGTAGTAAAAGTAATGCCAGACCATTGTTGAGCAAACTTAGAGAATCAGGAAATCCACTCACTGGGTGATACTTAATTAGATGAAAATGTTCTGCCTGCTCATTCAGGAAGTAACATCTTAATTTTTCTCCCAACTTTTAAGAAGATCATAAAGTTCCTCAAATTGCTCCTTAATCAGAAGATATTTTACAGTAATGACATCTAATTACTAGTCTCTATTAGATTTTTGTTTCAGTACCTTAATTGGAAATGGAAAATATGAGATTCACCATCCACATTCTGGATAAGGAAGGGATTGGGAGGTGAGATTATTCAGATGTAGAGGGAGAAAAGGACATTACAGAGGCATTATATGTGTTTCTAAATAAATATCTTGTTTTGAGATTAGGTTACATTTAGTTGCTTTGAAACGTATGGGAATACAGAAGGAAAATGCCTGTCAGAATACTATTATTTCTGTGCAACAGAATTCCCTAATTCTCCATTTATATTTTCCTTTGAGTTGGACTTTTCAGTGGGAACAGGAAGGAGTAATCTTCAAAAATTCTTATTGGGAGCATTTTTAAATCCTATGTTTTGATTTACAACTCTCAGACAGTTTTAAAGGTGAGATGAATCCCCTAGTCAGGGGGAAATACCTATTTTGCAGTGACAAATGGTGATCAGGCCACTGACATTCAAATAGATAAGCACACTCAGTCAGGTTCCTGCTCTGCATCTGACAAGGGATTTCTTAAAGTGGGTTTTGTAGATCCCCCATAAGTGGTTGGAGGCAGTCATCAAAGGTTATGCTTTCCTCTGATAACATTGTTACTTAATGTTTGGGATCACTGATGAGTTAAACCTAAGCCAACCTAAACAATTCTTAGATTCTATGATATCTGAGAGGTCATTAAGGCTTCAGAAATGATGAAAACAGGAGACATTCATAATCCATCAGCTGCTGGAGAGAGCAGCAGTTTCTCTTTGCCATCAGTTTCACAGATGATGTCCAGTTTTTGCCGCACTACTAAAAATATGCTGTTTTCATTGGTTGATAATGTTGTGCCAAGTTATTATTCCCAGGAGGCTTGGACTTCAAGTCAGTTTGAGTTTCCTCCTCTAAATTCCAATTGTAGAATAATTTTGGTTGGAAAAGACCTGTGAGATCAAGTCCAGCCCTTAACCTAACACTGCCAAGATCACCACTAAACCATATCCCTAAGTGCAACATCTACACATTTTTTAAATAGGAGAACTAAACAGTAGGAATCCAGGTTGTACTGGTGGAACCAGGGGACAGGAAAGGTGTTCTCAACCAGCCTTGTGCACAGCTGATGATGCTGGTTCTCCTGCCATTCTCCCCATGAGTTGTTAGGATGTTCACTGCTTAGGAGAGCTCCCAGCCAGAGCTGCTGGCAGTGGTGGGACTGCAGGTGTCACCCTTGGTTTCTTCCTAGCTGTGACCTACAGGTATGTGTGTCTGAGAGCTTCTCTTAAGATGTTCAAGAATTATCTCTGAGCATCAGAGAATGTTGCAAAGGAGGAAGGGAAACAGTTTCCTAGCTGGAGACCTCTCTATGCATCTCCAAGTTTCTTCTGCTCAGTTCTTCAGTCCTGGAGATACTGGCAGAAGCCAAGGGCAGTTTGAATGTTACTTAAACTGCGAACACAGATTCTCAAAAGCAACATCTTGAGCCCTTCCCTGGACACTGGCATAGATCTAGCAGCTGTACATTGTGCTTAATAATGTTCCCAGGTCATCCCAAGTCTTCCAAGGCGCAGGATATATTATGGAGGGTGACACAAAGTCAGTGCAAAGTGACTTCACCAGTGTCTAGGGGATATCAGAGGAATTACCAAAGCTCATGACACTAAAAAGAACTTGATAAGATATATCAAAGGGGAGAGATCTGGCCTGAATACAGCAAAAGCACCCAAAATAAACCTCAGAGGTCTAAAGGGTCCAATTCCCTGAGCTTTTGGATGCCTAATGTTTTGACCTCGGTTATTGATGTCACCTAGAAATACAAGGTACATGTTCTTGTGGCCTGAAATTAAATAGAAGCAGCAGATACTGAGCACCTGTGAAACTTGCCAAAAAAGAATGCTGATGCTAAATGTATCCTCTGGGCTGATCCCACTAGGTATCACTGCAGTCTAGCAGGGAAATAGCAGCTATTCATATGGTAAAAAGTGATGGATGTGAACGGTGTAGTTGCTGTGCACTAAAAAAGCCACAACAGCAATTACATCTTGTGATGCACTTTTAAAGCACATGTTTGCAAAGTACTGTGCATGCTTGATTTGCCTTTTAGTGGAACTGCAGAGTTGTGAATAGCAGTAATTGAAAACTTGGCTCAAGCATTTTCTTGGATAATTGTCACCTTTCAAAAATAACTGACTCATGGGGTAATTTTCGTAAGGTTTTTTGCACGTACTTGGTGATTGAATAGTGTCTCTTGAATTAGTCAAAGGAAAAAAAACCTCTCCAGGTTCTCTGCTTCTCCAAGGCAGAAGGCTCTGCTTGTGGTGGTTCAGTCAATTTAATAGGGGGGGAGGAAAAACCCAACAACTTCTTTCCATCTCTTAAAAGCCACCCCCAATCTGTTCTACTGCTGCTTCTCTTCTCACAGGAGCCTGACCCTTCACCCTGCATCCGATTTTTCAGCAAAGCCAGAGGCTCTGCTTGTTCTTTGTGGCTGCTATCTGAGGACAAGTGTGCATTGAAGGACTAGGGGTGTCTTTTTTCTGTGGTTTGCAGGAGTGTTTAAATAGTTATGTTTGACAACTAGCATATCATGTCAAATCAGTGATCCAGGTCACTTGTGTATACTGTTTTAAAATACCACAAATAAATAATAAGAATACTAATAAAAGTAATCTAGAAGGAAGTTTTAAAAAGCCAGTAATTGTAAATTACAAAATTTTACATTTTGGACACTATGTATTTGACTTCCTCTTCTTATGGTGATTCAGATGAGGTGTTTATGCAACTCTGAAGCATATTTACATATTTCGTATGGGATGGCAGAGATCTGTATATTAATTTTGTGTTTTATTGTCTGATTTCTTCTTTCTAGATGTTCAGTGTTGCACTTTCGACATATGTTGTGAGCAGTACCCATGACAGTCTTAAGAACAAAGAGGGATTGCCTGTAATGAATCAAATTATTAGCTGGATGATTCTAGGTAAGAAAATCTTCCCTGGGTAGGGTTGGGTGGGGGATGATGTCACTTTTTCATTATTTTACTTTCCTTTATCTGACTGCTGATAGTTCTTTGGTATGTTTTCTTTCCTAAGTAAGTTTTTTTTGAGAAATGTGGTAATCTTCTAAAATATTATTCATTTGTAAGTTTGTCATAAAAGGCAAATACCTTTGATTTACAAGTAGCTTTATCTTTTATTTTGAGTGTTCTGAATATTTTGAAGACCCCTTTTAGGGATATAATGCATAAATTCCCTTTTTCTTTCACTTGGAGCCAGATATGGGTGATCTGAGATGTTCTGCAAGCAATCCAGTTGAGCATAGGGAAGTGAGCAAAGGTTATTGCTGTAATTCAGTGTAAACTTGAAGCTGCAGCTGGTGGCAGAGACCCTTGGAGTGTGGAAATAATCTTGAGAGCTGCCTTGAAAAATACCTGTGAAATAATGATGATAATGTATATTTGATATCTGTTAGAATCTAATTATTAAAGAAAAAAGCAATTTACAAGTCTATTATTTTTTCACCATTCAAAAATCTCTGTGATTAAACAAAGCCAATGGAATTGTTACTGGAGTTCTGGAATACAATGAAGCAATATTTTTCATATTTCAGCTATAAAAGAATTTCTGTAGGGCTTCACTAGAAAATGTTAAGCATTGTTTATCCCTGAGTGATCTGGAATGTGGGATTTGTTTTAGAGCTAAATATATTGCATGCAAAGTTTGATGGCAGCTTTTTGCTACAAGTCAGGATCAGGAATTAAAACAGTTTAATGAAAGGACTGTGGTTCATGTTACCTACTTGCTGGTTGTCTTTGTACATTCCTGTAGTTGGTGACATTGTTTCAACTTAAGTAGATCTTGTCAGTTTTAGCAATCCTGCTTCTGTTTGAGCAAATGGATTCAAGATTAAGTTCACTGATTGTGATCAGTGTGTGTGTGAGCAGTGCTTTCTTAGTAATGTAGTTTTCTTTGGAGCATTTTCTTTTCCATCATGCTCCCCTAACTCTTTGTAGCCTGCTAAGCTAAATGGGGATCTCTGTGCGGATGAGTTTCTTGCAGTTGTAAAGTCAATGAAATCAATGAAGTCCTGCTTGGCTTACTGGAGCAGGAATTGAGTGTAAAGGTTATATTTCTCTCCTGTGTAAAGATGAAAGAGAAACATTTTTCATCTAAGAGATGATTCAGGCAGTCAGAGAGGTTTAGAGTTATGAGGAAAAAGTATATTAGAAATTCTCTTTGTTGTGGGTGATGATAAAAATAAAGCTAACAGTGAAGTAAACTGTAGGTACTCAAAATGTCTACTTGCTGCCACAATGGTATTGAATATTTTAGCAACATCTTTCAGACTGGAAGTAATTATTCTAAGTGAATATGATATACAAGGTAGGAGCTTTGTGTACTTGCTGAAATTGCTCTCCATAATTAAACACAGAAGTAAGCAGGTAAAACACTGAGGCATCCAACATGTCCTCAATATTCCTCGTGGAGAGAAATGCCTTGTCATTACCATAACCACAACTAGCACCTGCCCTGCTGCCATTGTGTACCACAAATGGGACACCATAAGAATTAAGGTACCAAACTCTACTGTAGCTTTTCCAAGGTTGATGGGATTACAGATAGTCCAACTCCTCTTCATCTTTTTGCTTAGTTGTGGAAGAATGGCACTGTTACTTACTGAACTCTCATGTTACATGTCTCTCTGTATTTATAGAACCAGAAACACACAGTTGCCAGTATTTGTTCATAATAACACCTATTTATTATTGTGTCAGAATGATAATAATACTTTTGAAGTTTTCTAGGGATTTTTCCCCCCTTCTCATCTACTTATCCTGACTAATATGAAACCTAACTGTTTAAATTTTAACTTTGACCCTTTGATTTTTTGAGTAAGACTGGTGTTTGAGGAACCAGGCACGTGAATTAGTGATGGCTGGGTTCCTGCAGGCCTGTGTCCAACTGGTTTTGACTTTTACAGTGTATGGTTCATGCAGTGTATTTAACTGCAAACATAGAGGTAAAACCGAGAGGTTTAATGTTAATTCAACTGCTTCCCATGTTCTTCAGAACTATCTTAATATTAGCAGATATTCCTAAATTAATGTATATTATGTCTTAAAATTTTCATCTGTGGAAATTTATCATAGCAACTTGCCAAATTTGAGGAATTTAGTGTCACAACTGTATACAGAAGTTTATATAGGCCAGCCAGAAACCTGCAGGTGTCTTTATGATTAATATCTGATGTATCATATCAGAGATGGGAGAGACTAATTATCACCTACCAGCCATTCATCTGTTCTCCTCTCTGATTGCACTCTAGAGTGATACACATCTGAAATGTTGAGTGTCATTCACTGAGGCCAGTTGCCGTGCTGAGTTTATTTCCAGCTGTTCTGACTTTCAGTGAGGTCCCTGGAGTTCCTTCTTGAGCTCGACCTTCTGGAGCACCCTTGAAGTCACTTATTCTGTAATTGTAGCAGTGGCCAAGGCTGAAAGCCAGGCAATTAAAAATACTGACCTGCAGGACTTAGAAGCCTCCTCAACTCTCTTTCATTGATATCTTTACTATAAATACTCTAAATATTAATGTATACGATGGTGATAATTGCAAGTGAATACTTTCCATATAGTTTTGTGTTTCTTAGAGTGTTTATTAATTTTGACTTATTGTTGATGCAGCCTTTGAATTATTTAGTAATGTGAAGTTACTATACTGCAATGAAGAATCACATTAATGTTGTCACTATACTTTTTATAAACAATTTTCATATTAAAAAAAATCAGGTTTAAAGATTAAATCATAGCAATGCTTTTCCTTCTCCCTTTCCTTTCCTCAAGCATTGGCCATCTTTCCTGTTTTCTTGCTCTTTATTCACTTTTGCAGTAGCTCAATTCCTGCTACAAAGGATATCTACCTATCTCAGGATATCGTCTATCCTAACTACAAAGGATAGAAGGCCAAGCTGGATGGGGCTCTGAGCAACCTGATCCTAGTGGAAGGTGTCCCTGCCCATGTGAGGGGCGTTGGAACTTGGTGATCTTTAAGGTCCCTTCCAGCCCAAGCCTTTCTATGTTTCTAATCCAGCGCAGCCATGGCTTTGTCACTACAGTAAGTGGTTCTCAGAGCAGTATTAAACAGTCAGGTTTGACTGGGTTTTAGGGTAGTGCTTCTGCATCATCTTAAGGACTTATTAACATCAGTTCATAAGAAGTTGTAAAGGCTGTGACATAGACAGGGAATTAAAGTGATAGAGAACTAAAATTACTTTTGATAAATGTGAAGCATTCCAAACATTGGATTTTCTTTAGCAAAAGTATCTTCTGAAAGTTGATCTGTGTTGAATTTCTGTACATAAAATGTCAAGATTTGAGGAAAGTTATTATGTTACTGAGGATGAAATGTTTTGCAAAATGTGATTGATGGATCTCTTCTTGTTATTGCAGCTTCTTCCCCAGTGTTGCTGCTACTGAGCCCCACGTTTCTCTTTCAGAGACTGTTCAGCATATTGCTCTCCCTGATGTCCATCTACCTACTCCTCAGCACAGGGTACTTCTTTGTTACTCTATTTGGGTTGGTTTTACATATGAAAATCCAGGGCTGTATGTGAAAGTGCTTCATCTCATGCACACTTCTGTTAAAGGTGTAACAGGTGCTTCCAGCATTTATTGCATTGTTTAGTTTACTAAATAAAATTTCAGGGGAACTTTCAGGTTCCTCCTTGTATTATAAACACTAGTTTGTTGACATTCCTTTCAACTAGATAAAGCAGTGGCAGGAAGGGTGTGTGTTCAAACAATCTTGCACCAAAATAAGAAAGTCTGTTTTAGTTTATGCACTTTGTTGTTTTGATGTCTGCTTTTCTGCTTGCAAACAAAAGGAAATAGCTTCTCTCCCAGCTGCTCAGCACTGGTGTCTAGTTATGGCTTAAATTATGTGTGCCAGGAAACAGGTAGCCCTAAAATGAGGGAAAATTTTATTCTGAGAGATTTGTGTGGAAGTAATCTTTTCTTTCAAAGGGATGTTGTTTCCCACAAAGACTAGTCCGTGCTTCTTTTTGGATAAAAGTCAACTCCTCTGATCTTTTAAATGAAGAAAACACTATGTCAGCCAACCCTTTATTTTTTTTTCAGACTTGGTAGCTCTGAAGAGCATAATTAATGGCAACTATAGGAACTGTTCTTTCCGCCTCCCCTCCCACTTATCCTCTGGATTTAATTACACTGGAAAATTAAGTGGAATAAAATGTCTTGCTGTAGACATTTTGCAATAGCTGCCTCCTGTGGATGCTCTCATTTTAGTTGAAGCATCTCCTTTTTTTTTTCATCTTCTGTCTCCCCTTCCTCCCACTTCCCCATTAAGATTTTGGTCCTAATGTTACACTTGACTGCACACACATTCTTACATTCAGCTCTCTTAGCCTGTGCTGGCTACTGGATAAAGCATCAATGTTGTTCTCTCTGAGGCTGGCAATCTCCCTCTTTGTATTTTGGCTCTGCACCAGACTATGCGAATGCTGACAGCTCTCGGCTGTCTTCCTACAATGTCCAAATAGACCAAAAAATTTTGGAACAATTCTTAAGAAAGGAAACAAAACCCAAGGCACTGGTGCCAAAGGTTTCTCTCCTCAGTGCACTCTTATATCACACACTGATAACACAGCACATTGCTTGGGTAATTGCAGTACCTCTCTAGGGGTAGTTAAGTGGAAATACTGAAGCCAGCTGAGGAGCAAGGTTGCTTACAACCACTTGTCACTGACTCAGTTGGAGTCACTTAAGCTGTAGGCAAGTGTAGACCATTGTAAGGGTTGTAGTGTTTCTATTACTGACAACACAACTGTTTTGTCTTCATGTTTAACTGTCATTCTGATAATTAAAGTGGAAGTGTCTATTCAAAATTTTTTGTTCCATTTTGAAACTGTTTTGTAGCCCAGTGGAATCAGTACCAAGATTAACTGTAATGATTTGCTTATTTTTTAGACAAACAAGTGCGTGTCTAAGAGGGAAAAAATAAAAAGGAGAAACATTTACAATCTTGACAATATCAGTATTATACAGTGTCAGTATTGTAATTTTATCCTGAAAGAACAAAACCTGGGAGGTACCACGAAGTGCAACTGGAGAAACTGAGCATTATCCAATTTCAATCTTCCACTCTTGTGTTATCTTGGGATCTTAATCTCTCGCATAAGTACACTCATACTCTGGAATTTGAGTGCTGTAGGAGCCAGAAGTACTCCTCAGAGATTGGGGGTGTAGCTAGAACAGCTTTGTGACCATGGTTAGAGTGTGACTTGATGCTGCTATTGTGAAGGATTGGAATACAGTGGAGGAAAGAACATTTCACTGAAATGAAATGTAATGCTTTTTTTATTATACAGATGTCTCTTTCCTTAGAGCCAAACTGAGATCACCATAATGAGTTTGTGTGATTGGGTCCTAAACAGCAACCAGAGACTGTGTCTTTTTAAGTTGAACTGTAACCCTTCAGTTCCAAGTCGCTCTCATTGAAAAATTTTCCATTTTGCAGAAAATCAATGTCAAATATGGTTCTTTTCTCCTGTTTCTTTTAACTTTATTCCAGTTTTGTTAAAATTAAAAAAGGCACTCATACAACATTGTGGTAGCCATTAAACAAAAAAATGAAAAACTTGACAAAGCTGAAGCAAACTCTGTTTCTCCTACTTTTGCCATTTAACTACTCTATGGCTTTAAAATTTAGCCAACCAACTCCGGGTACTCAGACATGGGGACAAAAGGGGGAGAATGCCACTAGATCTTGGTATATCCTTTGTGTGAAGAAAAAAGAAAGGAAACATGTCAGCATTTGATGTTAATTAGTTGCTAGTGACTGTACTTACTATGATTATTACATTACTTTTCAGATATGAAGCTCTCTTTCCACTGGTACTGTTTGGTTTGATGTTTGTGTGGATAAATATGGAGCAAGAAGCACTGCAGCACTATGGTCTTTCACTCAAACCAAAGGTAAGAGCTCTTGATAGATATATCAGGTTAATTAACAGCTTTATCTTTTTTTTCTTTTTTTTTTTTTTTTTGAGGCTGTAGTAAGTATTCTAGGTTGGTTTTAGAGAGCAACACTTCACTTTTCATTATGGGAAGCCAGTGTCAGCTCTTTCATGAACTAGGAGTAAGACCTTGTAAGAAAAATTTGTAATTCATGTTATTGAAGATATTGCATACCAGAGCCATTTCTAGGAATGCAGGAAGACAGTTTGACTTAGTAAGACATAGTGGTAGGTTCTGTGGGCTACAGAGCTCTCTCTGTCAAGGGTAGTGATAATTCAGCATGAGGTACAGTAACTCTTCAGAGTAAGTACAATGTCACTGTACTTTTTTTGGTCTGATCGCAGACTCACAAGTGAGAGGCTGAAAAGAAATAATTAGATTTCTGAAAAAACCCATAGGAAATATCAGAAATCTTAATTTGAATTTGTCCTCTCTTTGTTCAAGGACAGACTTATTTCGGTTTAGACTAACAAGGAACTGGAGACTAACTTAGAACTAGCACCTTCTCAGATTTGCCTGGAAAAGAAGAGCGAATTTTGTAATCAATACAACTTCTTCCACCTTAAAATTTAGTGTATTGTCAACAATTTGCAAAGGCCATGCTGCTCACATTGCAACTTAGCTCTTAGGTTAGGTCTAGGGTTGAACAAATTGGGGCTATGCTACAATTTTGGTCAGATCTGAAGTGCTGGTTGCAGTGGTTCAGGTCCTTGGAACCAAGGTGAGTGTGCAGCACAGCTCTCCCTTGGCTTCTCCCAAATGAGCCTTCCTGGGTTCAGATGCATGGGAGTGGCCAGAGTCACTTGAAGAAAAGCGTTGGGGCACATCTTTCCTTCCTTTTGCAGCTCACAATAATTAGGGAAAAGTCCTGGAGGTTGAAACCTGAGCCAAGGCAGTCATCAGAGCGAAACTGACACATACTGTGGTTTTGTGGTGCTCCTACAAGGAAGACAGTTTCAAAACTTAAGAGAGAGCAGGCTTTACCAATTGAAGGCTAAAAAACAGAAATAAAAACAGGAATCACTTTTTATTTATGGTGCATTTACTTATGATAATTTGTGTGAGTGTGTTTTGTAGCATCTTAAGCAATAGAGATGGAATCTGAATGTAAAATTATACTTAGTGTGATGCCCTGATTGCAACTGAAGGTGTTTAGTATCTGTGGGATGGAGTTTCTCTTCCACTCTAGAATCCACTCTATCTTTTGCATCTTGTAATAAGGCATCTGTGATGCTTGCCTGTCTGGTGTTAGTCTGGTGTTCTCTTTGTTGTAAAATAAAATTCTATTTAAAGTAGTATTAAACAGTGATGAGCACTTTATTAATCAAATGCAAATGAAAAGAACATAGGCAGGCTATAATTATGTTTTATGTTGTCACTCCCTGTATGTCAACATTCACTTGAAACTTTTGGTTTCAAGTAAAAGGAACAATAATGCTTCCCTGCTTCCAATTTTTGCATTAGAAAATATCATCCCTAGAATGCTTGTTAATATATGCTGTAAAGTAAATCTTGTATTTGAGAATCCAGCTCAATTCTCTGATGATGAGAGATTATTTTAAATTAAAATGCTATCAGTGTTGAATGTCTATTACTTGATTTTTTTTTCTTTTCCCCAATGAAAAGGAGTTCATTGACCTCTTAAATTCCATTAAAATAATTTCTCTTCAAGTCAAGTGATATTGTGCTGAGAACTGAGTACAGGAGATTGAGATTATTTTACTATTTTCACTCACAAAATAAGTCAAATGAGGATAATTGCAGTCTTTTATTTCTGAGGATCTTTATCCATATGCTCATGTGAGCAGTGGAAGTGTATGTGTGTAGGAGGAATATTGCTGATGAAAAAAGATGATTATAAGTCTGAGGCATAGACTTCATTTTTAGTGTAGATAACAGCAGAAACGGCACTGTTCATTTGATCATCTCACTTGTACAGTCTCTCTGGCAGATTCATTAATTCATTAAAGCACAATGAAAACATGGGAAAGGTTTGCAGTCCTTATTTTAATACTCTAATAACAGATGATAGGGAAGTAGGTTTCTTTCTCATTCATTTCAGTAAAAATATGGTGGCTCTATCCAAGTCCATTAGTTGATATTTGGTTTTGATTTCTGCTGTCTTTGCAGCTTGCTGTTTTCAACTTCACCTGCGCTGTGGATATAACTCAGTTTCGACAGCTCCACCTGGATGATGTCCGGAGGTCCTTCTTCTTTGTATCCTTTTGCTGGCTGCTGCATTCCAGGGGGGAAAAAGGGTTTGTTTCAAAAGGACCTGCAAGCAAAATTTTCAGCCTGGTACTCACTGGGAACAGAAGCTGGTAAAGATGATTTGACTCAGATCTCTCAAAAGGCAATGGTCTTGTACATTATGCTTTTTTATCACGTAGTTAAAAATGCACTGTTTTAGAATCTGGCTCCTTGGCCACTTATGATGATTGCAGTTGAGGTAAACTTTCTTCTAAGGAGTTCTGTTTTCAGTTTGGTTTTATTACATTTTGGCTGGAGGGAACTTGCTCACCTTCAAATCAATTGAAATAGGTAATATTAAAGTTATTCTCGTTTTTAGAGTATGGCAGTGTGTTATGAAGCAAATGTTAGGTATCAGGCAGATGAAAAAAGGACAGTTCCTGCAGGCTCTTAGTGAAACATGTTACCAGAATCTAGCCTAGAATTATTTATATCATAAGTGATTTCTGCTGTTATAAATTATTTGGGCTTAGGAGGGAAGAGCTGTTTGTTCACTAACATAGCAGTTAGTTTGCATTCCTGTGACTGATACTGCAGCTGATTTTTTTTATACTGTACATTGATAACATTGCCATTTTTCTCTTTCATTGTGGGACTGCAATTATGTGAGAGCTATTTGGCAGCAAGGATGATGGGTGGGAAAATGGGAGAAAAAGTGAGCCAGTCTCGAACATAGGGGGCTTTGGTGTTATTTAGATCTATTGTAGCTGTGGAGGGAGTTGTCTCAATATTGGTTCCTACAAAAACAGGCTTTATAGTTTGTCACATAACCAGGTCTGAGAGGGTGGGTCACACTCACAGAATCCATGCTTTTGGAATTTGGAACTGTGCTGTTGGACATTGGGAACCTGCAGCAGATAAAGTGTAACAGATACCAATATAAGAAGGCAGATTAGTGCTAAGAAAGAAAGCAAAACAATTTGCTGGGTATTTGATGTTTGTGTTTGCTTTAGTATACCTGAAAGAGCTGAGATACCTTGCAATAAATGTATCAATTTCATTTGTTATTTTTACAAAAAATATTATAACTTTAGTAAAGCTACTGCTGTCAGATGCTAAAACTTAGCAAAAGAAGAAAATCAAGCTGTCCAATTTTATTTTTTAAAGTTCCAGCATAGTACCTCTTTAACATTTGCCTATTGCTGAAATAAAGTTCATTTTCTTCATAGTAGTTAGTGGGAAGCTGTATTTTGGAATTGTGCTGAGAACAGTGTTGATAATACAGTGCTTACACAGAGTCAAGGGCTTTTCTGCTCCTCACACTGCCCCACAAGTGAGCACTACTTTGAGCTAAAACACTTGAATGTCTTTTGCTCAGCTCCTGAAAAAAATAACCAGTTTGTAGATCTCCTTTACCTGCTCAAAACATGTTGTGACTTTTTAAAATTTAGATTCTGTTTAATGTTTCGAAATACTGATACCAGAGAAGCCTTTTCTGCTAGAGCATTCATCCTGCAACTATGACCCTGTGAACTGTGTCTTAAGGTTGTCCCAAGGCTCCTATATTGGGCCCAATAGCTGGCATCTGCTGAGAAACCACTGAGCCTGCTCTTCAAGGAAAATACTCAGATTGCTCATGCTTAGCATTTTGATTAGACCTATGTGTTACTGGTATTTTCTTGTTTGTTTTATTGCAGATCTGTTCTTATAAATCGCAACTGGCAGAACTGTGCTAGGCTGTTAGACTGCTGTGTTACTAAACTTGAAATTATGTGATACTCTTGGGAAGCATGATTTCTTCAGTTATGCTGACCTAATCCTTCCAAAATATTGCATGCAGAATCCCAACGATTCTACTGAACAGTTGGTAACAAATAGTTTATGGAGAGACTTAAATGATGCACTGCAGGAGCTATAACAGGAGCAAAAGGACCAGAGGGAACTCTGGCAACAGCAGCCCATCCTCACTGACTAACCCTCTGCCCTATGCAAAAGAACAGTTAAAAAGCATTCTTCAGCTGAAGCCATGTGAACTATAATGGGCTCCAGTGAGCTCAGGAGCAAGAAAAATACCTTTCTTGGGCTCATGTCGCAGCATATGTTGTACCTAGATGAAAAAGGTAGGGTTTATCAAAAAACTTCCAGCTGTACAGATACTGCTGGAGTCGTCCTCTCTCAAGTAAGGAAAAAGTGGGAGTCCCATGTTGCCATAGGTAGACTCAGCATAATCTCTGGACAAAAGGTCTGTAGGAAGGGTAGCATAGGAATGTTTAGTCTTTTTCACGAGCCAACTACCTCTTCCATGGTCTGATCCTCAATAAAGCCATCTCTTTTGGTGTGCAGAACACATGCAAATGTCGTTATGTTCTGCAAAAGCAGTGTTTGAATACATAGCTGATGTGTTTGAATGCTGGGTTTGTGGTCCAGGGATCTTCCTATCTTGCTAAGCAGGGACCCAAAAAGCCAGCTGCAGCTTTCTTACAGGGGCTCAAGACAGGGTCTAAAATCTTACCCAGGCAGTAAGTGTGTCCTAGGTTGCAATATTGATGTAGTTAAGTATTCTATTACCACCAGCTGTGGGCCATTAGCTGCTATCACCCACTCCGGATGACAGGCAATGGGCCATCCGTTAGCTATTATCACTTGCTAATGACCCACCCCGCATGACAGGCAATGGGCCATCAGGGACCCACCGTGTGACTCATGGACTTATCTCATCCCATTGTGAGATGCTCTGCCGAGGAGGGAGGAGCCAGGTGTTCCCACCTGCATATAACCTGGCCTTGGAACTGCCTGAGCTAGCCCTGTCTACTGGGTTCCCAGAGGACGAGAGCTACACTGGATCTTCAGCTGGAGACTAGACCTTCACAGGATCACTGCTTCAACTGGACTACTTCAGTCGGACTGCTACTACCACCCTAACAGGGTGTTAGGTTGTATCTGACTTTGTCAGTGCTTTTTCCTTGTATTATTTCACTTATTTTTAATTTCAATCTTGACTTGTGATCTCCCACTGGTTTGTTTTCAAACCAATACAAAGTGTCTTTTAAAATTGATACAGTCATGTGTGAAATCTCAGGTAGAGCTGGAAAATACTTTGGATTTCTTAATGCATTGTAAACCTGTAACAGTGGGTCAGCTTCTTGTGGTTTCATGGTAGATTGTGAAAGTGAATTGGAATGAAGGAAGACAAACGCTGTTTTTATTTTATTGCAGCCATTTCTGTAGTGCCTTTTCCTTAAATACATCTAGGTTTTCTTCATAGTGACAGCCTTTTTTGGCACTGGAAACATAGCTTCTATTAACAGGTAAATTTTATTATTTCGTTTGAGACACAGAGTACAAAAAATTCTTCCTGAAGTTGATGTACTAAATGTAAATTTAGTTAGCAAAATCAGGGCAGCAGAATCAAAGCAATAATCAGTGTAATGATAGCAATTTGTTTTGTTTCTGCTCTCTGTAACATCTTCCCTAAGAGCTTGAGCTTGTTAGTTGTGAGTTTGGTTCAATTCCATTAGAAGTTATCAACAGGATGAACAGAGACAGCTTGGTCACTCACCAACAGCATGGCACCTTGAAAAACAAAATCAGAGAAAAATTGTAGAGAAAAAAGAGTGAGGTTGGCAGTCCCTGCTAATTTAATATTGGAAGCCTTGTTTAAAAATGTATCGACAACACAGTGTGTTACAGGGTAATTAAATACTTGGGTTTTTTTTAATGGAAAACACCATTTCAAAGATATGCAATGTCTTTTTCATGTTTCTCTAGTTTTGATCCTGCTTCTGTCTATTGTTTCTTGACTGTGTTCAGTCCCTTCATGATGGGAGGCTTGCTTTTACTGAAGGTCAGTAATCTTACCTTGGTCAAATTTTTTCAAAGAACTGTGGAATAAATAACATATCACGTACATGGTTGTTACTTCGCAATTCACAAAAACATATATATGTATTTGAGCTTCATTAGGCTTCATGACCCTGTGTGAAGCTTTCAGTCTTTGTGGTGTTTCTAGGGAGATCATTCTGTTTCCCAAAAGAGAAGCTAAAGTGCATGGAAGTGTAATTTAACAGCATTAGGTAAATTTATTGTATTAAAATTGAATTTCAAATGTTGAAAATACTCAAATAATTGTAAAAATTTTAATATTTTCCTGTAGTATAAGATCTACAGAAATTTATATATAATTAGCTCTATCTACATTACATTAAATAGAGGCTTTGTATGTTGAACT